>NW_015163731.1:93336-103372 GCF_001447785.1 Gekko japonicus | reverse complement strand
CATTTTATTCAGTGGGCTTTACACCCTGTCAAGCATCCTTAGGGTTACATCCCTAGTTATCCAACCCTCTTTCTTCCTTGCACAATTTGAAGTGAAAAGAAGAAAACCACAGGGCCTTATCTTGGGAGATTTCGAGAAGATTATGCCTGACTGCTCTCTTTGCTCAGTTTTATGGGTGGGCATGATGAATGTTGTGTGTTTGGAAGAGCTGTTTACAGAAGGTTCAAAAAGATAAATGGACCCGGGGAAAGCTTTTAAATTCCCGGATCCATCATTGTACTGCATAAAGTATAAATCCCATTACTTGAGAACGATGAACAACAGAGCAAAGGTCTTAAGATGTCTCTCTCCTAGACAGGAACTATAATGATTTTGGATATATATTTTTCCATTATAAGCTTAGGATAGTGAACTGTTGCTGAAAACGAAAATTCCATATTGCTCCATAAAATTGTTAACTGAATCAAGATGGCTCAAGATGAATAATTAAAAGTCCACTTGCTGTGGACTCCCCAAAGTAATTCCCAGCCCATCAGAGCGCTGAGAGTATAATTCCCACCAACGGGCAAAACTGTGAACAGATCGATCAGTTTCATGAAGCTGTAATAAAGAGAACTTTCTACATCATTGAAAACCTGACAAACTGCAGCAGCATCTAAATTTGGCACCATTATTACATCTGAGCAGTTGGTATAGATTTTGTCCTCCATAAACAATAGAAAACAGTAACCTATGGACACTTCGCAGAGTAGGACTACCACATGGAAACCTCTTTGCACAGTGTGCTAAAAACCTGACAAACTGCAGCAGCATCTAAATTTGGCACCATTATTACATCTGAGCAGTTGGTATAGATTTTGTCCTCCATAAACAATAGAAAACAGTAACCTATGGACACTTCGCAGAGTAGGACTACCACATGGAAACCTCTTTGCACAGTGTGCTGCCTGAGGGTATCAGGCCCTATCAAATGGTCTGCCTACTTAGAGATAAAGGCAAAGGTTTCCCTTGTTCGAAAGCCAGTTGAATCCGACTCTAGGGATGCGGTGCTCATCTCCGTTTCCAAGCCGAAGAGCCAGCGCTGTCCAAAGACTTCTCCCTGGTCATGTGGCCACCATGACTAGACGCCGAGGTGCATGGAATGCTATTACCTTCCCACCGAAGTGGTACCTATTTATCTACTTGCAATTTCTTGCTTTCCAACTGCTAGGTTAGCAAAAGCTGGGACCAAACACAGGAGCTCACTCCGTCATGCGGCACTCGGGTCTCGAACTGCTGAACTACCGACCTTCTGGTCTGTAGTTCAGCGTCTTAACCACTTGAGCCACTGCATACCACCAAACGTTTCTGGTAGTGGTAGATAGCATTATTATGTGACACCACATCAGAAGCCAATCCATATGGAAATCTGGCACATACAAAATGGCTCTCCGTGTGGAACAGTAGCAACTTTGAAGTATAATAGCCTTGAAGCTAGACTACTGTAATTTGCTTAGCACAGGGCTGCCCTTGAAGATAACCCCGAAACTTCAGTTGGTGCAGAATACTGCAGCTCCTTTATTAGCAGGCTGTAATGACACATATTCTGAATGCATTGCACTGAATACTTGTTTGTTTCCAGGCCCAAGCCAAGTTTCTGGTTATCTGTATAACAAATTCACAGCTTGGCTTTGGTGTGCAGATCAAAACATCCACACAGTGGGTCCAAGTACAGAAAGGGGAAATGTTTCTACCAACCTGGAGGAACTCTTGATTTCAGTAGGAGAAGTTTAAGCGCGTGCTTTACTTTTCCATCAAACTCAGGAGGATATGGGTTAGGATATGCCTGTCTTCCTAGTGCAATCTTCATTGCATCATCATTAGGAAATATTCCGGTTTCAATCTGACCACGGGATATTCGTCCCCTGTAGCAAAGGCATTGATCAAATCAGGCCATGCTTTCAATTCTGCGCTGTCTTAACACTTTTCTGGGAGCAAATCCCATTGAGAGCCACTTTGGTGTAGTGGTTAAGTGCGCAGACTCCAATCTGGGAGAACTGGGTTTGATTCCCCACTCCTCCACTTGCACCTGCTGGATGAACTTGAGCAAGCCGTAGTTCTGATAAGAGCTGTCCTTGAAAAAAGAGCAGTCTCTGTCAAGAGCTCTCTCAGCCCCACCTGACTCACAGGAGGGTGTCTGTTGTGGGGAGGGGAAGGGAAAGGAGTTTGTAAGCTGCTCTGAGACTCCCTTGGGTAGTGAAGGGTGGGGTATAAATCCAGTCTCTTCTTCTTCTGAATAGATGTAAGTAAGATTCCTTAGGATTACTCTCTAATAGCTACAGAATTGGAAGGGAAGGGCTAAATTTGAGTCCTGTAGCACCTTAGTGACCCACAAGAATTTGGGGGTGTAAGCTCTCAAGAGTCATAGAATTGTAGAGTTGTTGTTGTTCAGTCACACAGTCAAGTCCGACTCTTTGCGACCCCATGGACCAGCTCCCGTCAGGCCCTCCTGTCTTCCGCCGTCCTCTGAAGTTTGCTCAACTTCATGTTCGTTGCATCGATGACACTGTCTAACCAGTGTTCCCTCTAAGCTGAGTTAGTGTGAGCTAGCTCACAGTTTTTTAGCCTCCGGCTCACACATGTTTGTCTTAGTTTAGGGAGGAGGGCTCCAGAGCAAACTGATTTATGCCGTAGCCAAATTGCTCGCTCACAACTTTAATGCCAGTAGCTCACAAAGCAGATTTTTGCTCACAAGACTCCACAGCTTAGAGGGAGCATTGATCCCTGGCCAAATGGGCCTAGAGAAAAATTGCTTCCTGACCCCAAAGTGGCAATCAGCAGCTCTCTGGGCGTGTAAGTCAAAGCATATATTGTTGGCCCCTAGAAAAGCAGCCAACAAATGTTCTTATTCATTCAAGATTTCATGTCAGATATGTATTGTCTTTTGATACTGCCCATGGGCGAAGGCCGAGCGCCGAAGAATAGATTCTTTTGAACTATGGTGCTGGAGAAGACTCTTGAGAGTCCCTTGGACTGCAAGAAGATCAAATCAGTCAATCCTAAAAGAAATCAACCCTGACTGTTCCCTGGAAGGCCAGATAATGAAACTGAAGCTCAAATACTTTGGCCACCAAATGAGAAGGGAGCCCTCACTGGAGAAGACCCTGATGCTGGGAAAGACTGAAGGTCAAAGAAGATGGGGACGGCAAAGGATGAGATGGTTAGACAGTGTCATCGATGCAACGGACATGAAATTGAGCCAACTTCAGAGGACGGCAGAAGACAGGAGGGCCTGGCGGGAGCTGGTCCATGGGGTTGCGAAGAGTCGGACTCTACTGTGCGACTGAACAACAACAACAATGTATTGTCTTTACTGTTTCTGCAGCCGGAGTAATAAGCAGCAAACCTTCATCCCACAATAAACCTCGTTCCACAGGAAAACATGGAAGAATTTAGAAGGTGCTACTGCAAAATTCGTCATGTAATTTGACAACAGCTGCTAGAAGTTTTGCCACATACAGGCAGTGTTCCCTCTAAGCTAAGTTAGTGTGAGCTAGCTCACAGTTTTTTAGCCTCCAGTTCACACATTTTTGGCTCAGCTCAGGAAGGAGGGCTCCAGAGCAAACTAATTGATGCAGCAGCCAAATCGCTCGCTCACAACTTTCATGCCAGTGGCAGTAGCTCACAAAGTAGAATTGTTGCTCACAAGACTCCACAGCTTAGAGGGAGCATTGCAGGCAGGGTAGTTTGTTTGTCTTCGTCTCTAAGTAACCAGGATGGTTTCGCTTCTGGGGAGAGGAAGTCCTGATTAAATAAAGGGGAGATCAATCCATCTTTTGGAGCTGAAAATTTGGGTCAAGGTCTATGTCATACTTTGCAATTATCAATGTTACATGAGCTTTCGGGAAGAGAATTAATATTGTTCTTGCCATTGCAATAAATGTACGGTATCTGGGATCAAATGCCTGCTGAGGGGAAGTGTTGAATGTTGAGGTTTCTGCAGCTGCACTGGCGACGAAGGAGGAGGAAATGCTCCTGTAGGCCCTGGGGCAGTGCTGGCTTTGCTCGCACACATGGGTGGAACCTTTGGCTCCGAGTCCACTAGTCCGTTTTGTAAAAGGACTTAACAAGTATGGGCAAAAGCAATAGACACCAGTATTCTTAGATGCACACTAAAGGCAGGCTGGCCTTGATCATTTGCAGATGAAAAATAAGAGAGTTGGACAAACCGAGCTGTGGCTCACTCAGTTGGTGGAGCCAATTATATTGGTGAGGGTGAATGTTAAAGGACAGGATGTGGCGTGTTGCCAGATCTCAGGCTCTGATATGATGCTTCAGTGTTTGGCAGTATCATCCTATGCAGGGTTATAGAATCGTAGAGTTGGAAGGGGCCACACAGGCCATCTAGTCTAACCCCCTGCTCACATGAAGCTGCCTTTATACTGAATCAGACCCCCCCTTGGTCCATCAAGGTCAGCATTGTCTACTCAGACTGGCAGCAGCTCTCCAGGGTTTCAGGATGAGGTCTTTCACACCACCTACTTCTTGGTCCTTTTTAACTGGGGATGCCGGGGATTGAACCTGGGACCTTCTACATGCCAAGCAGAGGCTCTTCCACTGAGCCATGGCCCCTCTTTACAGCCCTCCAGGGTCTCAGGTGGAGGTCTTTCCCATCATGTACTACTTGATACTTGTAGCTGGAGATGTCAGGGATTGAACCTGGGACCTTCTGCATGTCAAGCAGAGGCTCTTCCATTGAGCCATGGCCCCTCTTCACAGCTCTCCAGGGTCTCAGGCTTGGGTCTTTCACATCACCTCCTGCCTGGTCCTTTTTAACTGGGGATGCTGCATGCCAGGCAGGTGCTGAGCCACAGCCCCTCTTTACAGCTCTCCAGGGCCTCAGGCAGAGGTCTTTCCCGTCACCTCCTGCCTGGTCCTTTGAACTGGAGATACCGGGGATTGAACCTGGAGCCTTCTGCATGCCAAGCAGAGGCTCTTCCACTGAGCCACAGCCCCTCTTTACAGCTCTCCAGGGTCTCAGGCGGAGGTCTTTCACATCACCTCCTGCCTGCCGGGGATTGAACCTGGGCCTTTCTGCATGCCAAGCAGAGGCTCTGCCACTGAGCCACGGCTCAATGCTGGATCAGCTTAAAGCATCTCTGACAAGTGTCTACCTAGCCGCTGCTTGAAGACTGCCAGTGAGGGGGAGTTCACCCCTTCCCCTGCCATCGCAGACACAGAATCTATCAAATAAAACAAATGTACAAAGATAAAAGTGCTAGAATACGACAGAAACATTTCTAACGAGATCTGGCAACCACACACTGAACTCAGAATTCGAAATGATGTTTTTTATTTCCCTCACTCCAGTATAGCCCATCGGAACCAATGGATTTAGATTCGAGTAATTCCATTGAGGATGTCACTATCCTAAGAGGAACCCCACTGGGTAGAATCCTGAGTGAACCTGGTTAGGATCGGGCCCCTTGTCTCTATCGCAAGGTCTTCAGGAGAAAGACTAAAATCCCAGCGAAAAAAGAACAGAGTCCAGGAGGCAGGCTGCTTTCTGCTTGGTTTGCAACAAATGTACAAAGATAAAAGTGCTGGAATATGACAGAAACATTTCTAACGAGACCTGGCAGCCACACACTGAACTCAGAATTCGAAATGATGTTTTTTATTTCCCTCACTCCAGTATAGCCCATCGGAACCAATGGATTTAGATTCGAGTAATTCCATTGAGGATGTCACTATCCTAAGAGGAACCCCACTGGGTAGAATCCTGAGTGAACCTGGTTAGGATCGGGCCCCTTGTCTCTATCGCAAGGTTTTCAGGAGAAAGACTAAAATCCCAGCGGAAAAAAAAACAACAAAATCCGGGAGGCAGGCTGCTTTCTGCTTGGTTTGGTCAGAGCTTCTCCTATTAGTCTTCCCCCTGTTTGGTGTCGTGGTTAAGTGCGCAGACTCTAATCTGGGAGAACCGAGTTTGATTCCCCACTCCTCCACTTGCACCTGGCTGGATGACCTTAGGCAAGCCATAGTTCTGGCAAGAGCTGTTCTTGAAAAAAGAGCAGTTTCTGTCAGAGCTCTCTCAGCCCCACCTGCCTCACAGGGTGCCTGTTGTGGGGAGGGGAAGGGAAAGGAGGTTGTAAGCCGCTCTGAGACACCTTTGAGTAGTGAAGGGCGGGGGATAAATCCAATCTCTTCCTCTTCCTCTTCTTCTTCTTCTTCTTCTTTTCACCAGACTCTTATGCAGAGGTGTTTGCTACTGCCACAGTTCACCCCAGATCCATCAGGGTCTTTATTGGGATATTTGGTTAATATAGCAGAGTTCAGTCCTAGAATTGTGACCCTGAGTACCGTAACCAAATCTCCCAAGAAGTATAGTGCGAAAAAGGTAGACTTGCATTTATTCAAGTACATCCAGTTGACATGCAGGTTGCAGTCGAAAGGAGAGAGAGAAACTAAATCTAAAGTGTCCCTTCCCGATCACAAAGGGCCAGCTTGTCCAACATCACGTCTGGGGAAGTATGAGGGCATTCTCTATACCGGAGAGACCTGCAGAGACACGCGTCTCCATGGAAGGCCATGGGCAGCGAGGGAGAGGACAAAGTGAAAGAGAAGAAGCGTTCAGAGGGCAGCTCCCAGGTCAAGACAAAGAGAGGCACCCCATGCAAGGAGATAACACCTATACACACTTACAGTGATGTAGCGCCCCCCGATGTCCAGGCATGCTCAGATACACATTCCAACACGCTTCCTCATCTTACTAGGTTTAATCCCTCAATCTATGAGATACCACTGTTCAGTCCCAAAGCCTTGGTTCTCTCCCCACTACCCCCACCACGTTCAAAGTCTGACTTCCAGAAGATCTAGCAACATTACTGGGCCAGGGCTCAGTTTAATATTTCCTTGCTGCAAATATTTAAATTTTAATTAGATATTTGCACCCTAGTTTTCTCATAGCCTGTGTTCCGTTTTATCAGCCTTCTCTCTTCCTCTGTTTTATCCTCACAGCAACCCTTTAGAATCACATAGAACCACAGAATCATAGAATGTTAGAGTTGGGACCTTGTCCAACCCCCTGCACTCTGCAGGAGCGTAGCCGAAAGACAGCCCTACAACATACCCGAAAGATGGTCGTCCAGCCTCCACTTGAAAACGTCCAGCGAAGGAGCATCCGCCACCTCCCGAGGCAGTCTGTTCCACTGCTCAACCACTCCTACAGTTAGGAAGTTTCTCCTGATATTCAGCCGGTATTGACTCCCTTGTAATTTCCACCCATTAGCTCTAGTCTTGCAATCCGGAGCAAGAGAGAAGAGATCTGCTCCGTCTTCTACATGACAGCCCGTCAAATACTGGAAGACGGCAATCATGTCCCCTCTAAGCCTTCTCTTTCCCAGGCTAAACAGACCCAACTCCTTCAGCCTTTCCTCGTATGACTTGGATTAGGTAGATAAGAATGAGAATCTGAGTGGCTCAAACCCCACCTAGATCGGGAGTTCCCAACATGGTGCCCCTGGTTTACTGAGGCCTTTCCTGGTGCCCGCCAAGTGTTTTTGAGAAAGTAGGTGGGGGCAGGTGTGGCTTCTGCCCAGCAAGGCTCCTGATTGGCTGTGCAGATTGTAAAAATGTTGCTTTGGCAGAAGAAGCCAGCAAAGCACAAGGATCTTCGCCGTGTGACTGAAGGGCAGCTGCGGTGGCCATTTTGTGGCTGGCTCCGCCTCCTGCAGCAGCCATTTTTTGGCTGTGCCCACCATGCTGTGTCAGAATTCCAAAGGGTTGAGGACCCCTGCCCTAGATCCTAGGCTGACACTGTAGGCACCACGCCACACTGATGCTGTTGGGCTACTCTAAAAGGGAATGCAACAAGAAGGGTCTTTCTAATAAGGAATGTAGCTTTTGTTTACGTCATTGTAAAAGCTACTTCCTTCGATAGTTAAAAAGGGACTTACTGAGGAATTTAGTAATAGTTGTAGGTAATCATTGTCTTGTCACAGAGAGAGATCTATTCACTTGGTCACATTATTTATTTTTATTTGTAGTCTGCAATAAGATTAGGATTACAAAAACTAGGAATAAACATAAGAACATAAGAGATGCCAATGTTGGATCAGGCCAAAGGCCCATCTAGTCCAACACTCTGTATCACACAGTGGCCAGAAATACCAGGTGCCATCAGGAGGTCCACCAGCGGGGCCAAAACTCCAGAAGCCCTCCCACTCTTGCCCCCACCCCCAAGCACCAAGAATACAGAGCATCCCCACCAGTGGGGCCAGGACATTAGAAGCCCTCCCACTGTTGACCCCCCCAAGCACCAAGATGACAGAGCATCACTTGCCCCAGAGCCCCCTATCTATACCTTGTGGCTAATAGCCACTGATGGACCTCTGCTCCACATGCTTATCTAATTCCCTTTTGAAGCCGTCCATGCTTGTAGCCGCCACCCCCTCCTGTGGCAGTGAATTCCATGTGTTAATCACTCTTTGGGTGAAGAAGTACTTCCTTTTATCCGTTCTAACCCGACCGCTCAGCAATTTCATGGAGTGCCCACGAGTTCTTGTATTGTGAGAAAGGGAGAAAAGTACCTCTTTCTCTACCTGCTCTTTTCCATGCATAATCTTATAAACCTCAATCATGTCACCCCTCAGTCATCTAAAACACATCAGACATGATAGGTCAAGTGATGCAGAAAATGGAATTACAAAAGTAGAAGACAATGCGCTTTGAGGTACTACAGGGTACAAACCAGGAGGTAGTGTCTTCCCGTTTCAGGACTGTTCCTGTAGAGATGAAGTTTAATGCTAATCGGCAAATTTTAAAAAAAATTAACAAGATTATTGACGTTTAAGAATTCGAACATGCACTTTTGATCTCCTAGCAAAAAATAGCCAACATGAACAACAGCAGACGACTGGAAGGTATCCAACGTAATGGCTATTTTTGAAAAGGAATACAGAAGGACGCCAGGAAACTACAGAGCAATTAGCCTAACAGCTGTTCCAGGTAAACTAGTTGAAAATGTTATTCCAAGATAGAATAATTAAACTCATGGAAGGACAGGGCTTGCTGTGGAAGAATCAGCAAGATGATTTCCTGACCGTGGGAGAGTGTCGATGAACAGTGATCCAGTAGACATTGTATTCTTGGACTTCCAGGAAACTTTTGACGTGGTCCCTCCCCAAAGGCTCCTGGGTAAACTTAGCAATGGTTGGTCCTTTCACAGATTGGTTACTGGGCAAAGAACTGGAAGCAGGAGAAGCAACTGGACAGAGCTTGTTGTAATAGAAAGAATGAAGGGATTAATTAATTAAATCAAATCCTAATTTTACATATCGAGGAGATGGATGGAAAAATAAAGCTTCCAGCATTAGAATGCCTTTATACATTTGGAATACACTCTACTACTCACCACAGTCCCAAAGGACCTCTTTCCTATGTATTTATTCATTCATTTATCCACTGTACAAACCGCCCTCCCCCAAAGGGCTCAGGGTGGTGAACAGCAGGTTCAATCCTGCAATAAATTAATTAAACATTGGTCAAATTAAGCTGTTACAATAAAACTATTAAAATATTATCATTGATGGTGTTCAGTGCATCTTTCTCCCTCCTTAAGAGGCAAAACATGGGCAAGGTGCAAGGGGGAGGTGGCAGCATTGCTGTCCTCAGCCATAGGTGTCTGGTGTAACATCTATGGAACTGTGGGAGGTCCTGTAGGGGACAGATGTCAACAGGCAGAGAGTTCCACCAGGCAAGTTATGGTTGAAGACAGCCGGATATCCTTCCAGCCGGAGATCACCAGGAGATTCTCATATTCTGATTGCAAAGCTCTCCAGGGGACATACTGGGAGAGGTGGTCCCACACATAAAGAGGCTGACAAGAACAGGAATGCTATTATCATCATATATTCTAATAGCCAACAGAGGGCGGCGTGCAGATACTTAGTCCGAGGAAAAGGAAGCTCGCTCTGCCTCAGAAGCTGCTCCTATTTGCTCAGTACACTTCCTGTATTTGCACAAAAATGCAAAAACTAAGAAAATCCCTCCAGGGATG
>NW_015163731.1:92603-92996 GCF_001447785.1 Gekko japonicus | reverse complement strand
TTCCGTGAGTTGAGGTGTAGGTCTGGGGGGGGGTTTTTTTCCTTCAGGCCCCACTTAGAGGTTCCCAAGCCTAGGCCTGCCAGTGCTTAAGGGTTGCCAAGCCTGGGCCTGGCAGCACTTTAGGGTTAACATGTAGACTATGGGGTACAGCAAATAGAGTATAGTAAATACAAAATAAATTGCTGAAAAAGTTCACAAAAATATAAAGATGTAATACATTTCAAATATCAAAGATGTAATTTAATATTTGTTTTCCAGCAGGTGCTAGCAGGTATACAGCACAGGAACAAGGACGAACACTTCTCGAGTCTATCTGCGTTCGTTTCGAGTGATCTTTCTCAATCTCAGTCTTCAATATTCAATGAACTTCTGCAATTCAATGCACCACAAGGG
>NW_015163731.1:90271-92467 GCF_001447785.1 Gekko japonicus | reverse complement strand
TGTAATTTTTCTAGGAAGAGGCTGTGGGGGAGGGGTGTGGAGACGGAAAGTTGCAGATAGAGAGACAGATAAAGGTAGGTTGGCTGTTGGGTGGGAAGGAAATTGTGTTGCCAACTCTAGGTTGGAAAATTCCTGGACATTTGTGGGGTGGAGCCTGGGGAGGGTGGGGAGGGTGGGATTGGAGGAGGGAAGGAACTACAGATAAGTATAATGCCATAGCTGGAGGAGAAAAAGAAAAGGGGGGGGGAGAAGGGAGAAAGAGTGTGAGAGAGGTAGAGGGAGACAGGAGGAAGCAAAGGTGTGAAGAATAGGATAACCATTCCGCAAGTTTCTTGCGGGTCTCCACTTGTCCTTATACTAATAGTGAAGTTGCCCCCGTGAGTGCGGATATCTAAATCCGCGCTCCGGGGGCAGCTGGGGGGCAGGGAGAGGTGTGTGCACACGTGGGGTACACCTTTAAAAGTACTAAAGAAAGTGCACTAGTATCTGGAAAACATGCGGCACAGGTGGGTGTCTGATCGCGGGAGCGCTAGTATCCCGTGGCATCTGGCGCCCGTCCACGTCCTGTCACAAACCAGATGTTTTTTGTAAGCGCATACACACAAACACGAAACTGAAAGCAGTGCTGCTCCACGGAACTGCACATGCACACAAACGTGAAATGCTTGTGTGATTGCGTCGCACCGCTTCTTTCCCACACTGCAGCGTCGCCGTGTGATCGCCAACTAACAGCCTAAGCACAGAGACTCGGGGGACCCTGTGATCGGGCTACCGTGCTTTATTTTGCTCCGGGGCGAAGAGCCACGCCTCCCCCAGGCGTTATCTGGCCCATGTGACCGGGGCCTCTGTTTACTTTTTAATACAATAAGGGTTGTGTGGATAAGTGGTTCACATGCAGAGCGTTATTTTATTGTCAGATTCTAGTTTAAAGGTTTCTGAATGTTGAGTCCTAGTATATTCTGTTATGTTCTTTGCCCAGGTGGGTATCATGCATACATAAAACCACAATTCCCTATTATCATAGCGTAAGCATGTTTCATAAGATGAACTGATCCTAATAGTAATGAACCTTGGACACTCTGCGGGATGGTCTGTGGCTTAGTGGCAGAGCATGAGATTTGCATGCAGACGTTCTCAGGTCCAATCCCTAGCATCTCCTGCATTATGTTTTGGGACTGGAACATTCCAGGACTGTTTCTACCAGAGACTGGTTGAGCTTGGAGCTCTAGAACAATAGCCCACCAGTACACTAACTCAGCTTAGAGTGGTTCTGACAATGGCCTATCATTGGCGGTTGTTTGGGGAAGTGGGTGGAGTTGCATGCTATTTAAACAGAGACGTTGCCCTGGCTTTTTGCTCTTTTGTTCTTGCTGAATCACTAATAAAGGAGAGCTGATCACTAAGCTTAGGGTCAGTCCGTCCATGGAACCCAGGATTTAACATTTTGTTAAAAGGATCAGGTATTAGGCGGCGTGAAAGACTTCTAGCTGAGTTCCCAGAGAGGCAGTAAATAATACTGACCTTGATTGACCAACGGCCTGACTCAACATCAAGACAGCTTGCTTGGGGAAAGGTTTGTGGCTTGGTATTACAGCATCGGCTTTGCATGTAGGGGATTCCAGGGTCAGTCCCCCGTCAGAAGATTCGGGTCGAACATGATGTGAAAGACCTCTACGTGGAGGACTCCTGCCAGTCGTAGTAGACAACACCGAGTTGAATAAACCCATGGTATGAATCCCCACAGGGCGTTTTTATGTGTTCAGAATGATTATTGAGGCATGGCATGAGATTCTGGGCTTTGAGAAACGAGCTCTTTTGCAAGATTGCACCCAGTGGGAGCCAGTTTGGTGTCGTGGTTAAGTGTGCGGACTCTAATCTGGGAGAACCGGGTTTGATTCCCCACACTTCCAGTTGCACCTGCTGGATGACCTTGGGCAAGCCATAGTTCTGACAAGAGCTGTCCCTGAAAGGGCAGTCTTCGAAAGAGCTCACTCAGCCCCACCTACCTCACAGGGTGTCTGTTGTGCGGAGGAGAAGGGGAAGGAATTTGTAAGCCACTCTGAGACTCCAAGTGAAGGGCGGGGTATAAATCCAATCTCCTCCTCCTCCTCCTCCTCCTCCTCCTCCTCTTTATTCTTCTTTCAATCTCAGTTAAATATTGGGGGGGGGGGCCCCGCCCGGCGCGTGCTTTTGTCT
>NW_015163731.1:75360-90024 GCF_001447785.1 Gekko japonicus | reverse complement strand
TTAAAATTTCAGTTAAATATTGGGGGGGGGGGCCCTGCCCGGATCGTGCTTTGAGCTCGGTTGGCATCTTGTTTCAGTATTTTATCTTGTTGAAGTATCTGGATGGAGTATTTTAATGAGCCGCGGTTCCTGCTAATTCTCTTGAAGAGTCAAGATGTTTTCTTCTCTTGCACCAGGGCAAGTGGCTTTGGAGAGGGAGGGAGGAGGGCGGGGGGGTAATATTTGTATTCAGAACCAGGTTCTTGGGTGCCTCCCCCCCCCCCGTTCAGGGACTCGCCAGTCATCCAAAAGCCACGTTAAGTGGCGGCATGGGGGGAGCGCTATTGAAGGGCAATTTTGCTTTAATTTAATAAGACACCATAAATTGGGGAAATGCCTTAGCTACTAAGTTTTATTTTTAAAAGCCTGCATGTTACCAAGGAAGAAGACCATAATCGGCGCTATTCTTTTTAACTGTTTTTGGTTCCACCTGATGGACTTGCTAGCTAGTATGTCCATAAGGACACACTCGTGTTGGAATATCCTGCATGTATTACAGAAAGATGGTCTTTCTTTTAGCTGTTGCAGATTTTCCGGGCTGTGTGGCCGTGGTCTTGGCATTGTAGGGCCTGAGGTTTCACCAGCAGCTGTGACTGGCACCCTCAGAGGTGTAACACAGAAAGGTGGAGTACTCTCTGTGTCGAGGTGAGAAGAAAATGGAAGGCAGGTAATTTATCTCTACTCAGGAAGGTGGGGTAGGGCTGAGTCCTTATCTTGTAGGAGTTCCCCAGGCTGTGAACATACTAATGGAGGAGCTTTCCTCCTCAGGAAACAATCCATATACAAAAGAACCTCCTCAGCTCTTTTGGGCTTGCTTTAAACAAAACAAAACAAAACTCCTTGGAAGGACAGATATCCACATAACTTCCAATTGCAACCTCTGTCACTGTTGAGAGGCTGACACACAGAAGGAAGAGAACACAAGAAGAAGAGCCCTGCTGGGTCAGGCCAGTGGTCCAGTCTAGTCCAGCCTCCCGTCTCGCACAGTGGCCAACCAGTTCCTCTGCAGGGCCAACAACAAGGCATAGAGGCCGAGGCCTTCCCCTGAGGTTGCCTCCTAGCTCTGGGATTCAGAGGTTCAGTGCCTCTGAATGTGGAGGTTCCCCTCGGTCCCCATGGCTAGTGGCCACTGATAGACTTATCCTCCAAGAATCTATCTAATCCCCTTGTAAAGTTGTTTATTCCTGTGGCCATCACTACATCCTCTGGCAACAAATCCCACATTTTAATCACTCTCTGTGTAAAGGAGTATTTCGTTTTGTCCATCCTGAACCTACTGCCCATCAGCTTCGTTGGATGCCCTCGAGGTCTAGTATTTCAGGAGAGGGAGAAAAAATGTCTCTTGGTTCACTCTCTCTAGCCCACGCAAAAAGAAGGTTGTCTAGAGTTTGCCTGGACTGGGTGAGGTAAAATGGTATCAGTTTTTCACACCTCCTGTTTGGGAGGGAAATAGGAACTTCGACAACATATTGAAATAGGAACTCTTTACAGCCCAAATTGGACTCAGCCCTGCAATATCGTCTTCATTCATTCATTCATTCATTCATTCATTCATTCATTCATTCATTCATTCATTCAATTAGACTTATACCCAACACCATTCCCTACCAAGTAGGGTTCAGGGTGGTTTACAGCAATCAAGATACAATACTTCAGCATATTACAGTTTTAAAATCCATGTTATTATAAGCTAAAACTTCTTTACTACATCAGATGGTCCCCTATATCCATCACCAGTGGACAAGTGGGGGCAGCCAGCATAGATAAAGAAAAAGGGGAAAGGGAGGCCGGCAGATCTCTCTAACCTTCGCAGTTGGCCTGATCCAACATTGGCTTCTCTTACGTTCTTATGTCCTTAGTCCTCAACCATATGCCTGGTGGAATATCTCAGTCTTACAAGCCCCCACGGAACTGAACCAAGTCCAGCAGGGCCTGCGTCTCACTAGATAGAGAGTTCCATCAGGCTGGGGCCAGGGTTGTTCATGCATCACTACATCTTGTGAATGAGGAAAGACGGTAGACAGGTAGGATGGAGATCACCTGAAGGGTGAAGGTCACCGTGTGTCTTTAAGAACATAAGAGACACCAATGTTGGATCAGGCCAATGGCCCATCTAGTCCAACACTCTGTCTGTCACACAGTGGCCAAAAATACCAGGTGCCCTCAGGAGGTCCAGCAGTGGGGCCAGGACACTAGAAGCCCTCCCACTGTTGACCCCCCCCCCCAAGCACCAAGAAGACAGAGCATCCCTTGCCCTGAGACTGAAAGTTCCTATCTACACCTTGTGGCTAACAGCCACTGATGGACCTCTGCTCCAGATGTTTATCCAGTTCCCTCTTGAAGCCATCCATGCTTGTAGCCGCCACCACCTCCTGTGGCAGTGAATTCCATGTGTTCATCACTCTTTGGGTGAAGAGTGATTAACACATAACAGGATAAAGAGTTTCAAAACATGTTCCCTGGCTGGTTCCCTGCTCCCTTTGGGAGCAACTGCAACAGATTTCCTCTGATGGCGGATGCATGACCTAAAGATCTTGGATAAAAACTCTGCATCTGCAACTTTAAAGTGCTGTAATGTAGCTGCATTACTGGCCTGTGGATTCAGGCCATATCCTGATGCTAAAGTCAGAGGGTGGGCATTCACATGTCCTCTGGAAGTTACATATTGGATACAATGCTCCTTCTAAGCTGTGGAGTCTTGTGAGCAGAAATTCTACTTTGTGAGCTACTGGCATTAAAGTTCTGAGCGAGTGATTCGGCTGCTGCATAAGTTAGTTTGCTCCAGAGCCATCCCTTCCTGAGCTAAGGCAAAAATGCGTGAAAACTCGTGAGCTAGCTCACACTAACTCAGCTTAGAGAAAACACTGATTGGAAATAATGTTTGTTATAAATATAATGTGAAAGTACTATGGTTGCAAGTTAAGGCTGCCATTCTCCAGCTGGGAAATTACAGAGTGAGAATCAGGGGAAAGAAATCAGAAACAACACAAAACACTGTGACTGAATTTTACGATTATACTATAATGTAACTCTTAAAGGTATCATAAAGTTTCATTCACAATATATAGCATATAATCAGAAATCACAGATGTAGACTAGAAATACAATGTATATTGCACCATGAGTTCCAATGAAAATCACTTCAGAGACCTGCAATATCAAACCACAGTTCCAAACGGATCCATGTGCAAAAATATTCAAGAGGCTTCAGTCAGTCCACAGAACTGTACTTCATATCTAGCAAAGTGCTTATCAAATATAACTGCCTTGCTCTTGAGTAGATATCCCTTCGAATGCTTCTTAGACATTTAAAGTGCTCCGTGCTTCATGCCTGACGTATCCACAGACATGCAAATTATAGAAAAGCAATAATCCATCTAATGGAACTTGCAGGCATATATATTTTTCGCTTCACAAAGGCTTTCTCATAGATGGAAAATTGCATCTCACTACAAAATGAAATATATTATTTAGAACCATACGTAATGTGTTAAAAGGATACATAGCATAATAAAAGTAAAGCACTCACATCACACACAAAAAAAGTTACATTTTTGTTCACACAAACAGCAAAGTAAAACCCACCCAGTTCACAATGGAGATGCACTCATGTCATGTAAAGTAAGCAGCAGGTCTCTACACATCTTCACCCACAGTAACCATCTATAGATGTAGTAGCCAAGTTGCCCCCTCCGTGCGGATATCTAAATCTGCACATTCGGGGCACTTGGGAGGCAGAGAGATTTTCCTGCACACTTGGAGCAGTCCCCAGGGGCGCAGAAAAATCTAAAAAATTGAAAAAAGTATACGGGGGATATTTAAATCCCCCCCCCAAAAGTAAAAGAGCGTTCCCTGCACATGTGCAGAGAACACTCCGGCAACTGTCCTGCCGTCACCACCGCTGGGGCAAGAGGGGGCGG
Organism: Gekko japonicus; assembly: GCF_001447785.1. NCBI lineage: Eukaryota > Metazoa > Chordata > Lepidosauria > Squamata > Gekkonidae > Gekko > Gekko japonicus. The sequence goes on along the minus strand of NW_015163731.1, from coordinate 86,065 downwards.
GAGAAGGCTTGGCAGGCCAGCGGCTATGAACTGCTCAGGCCTCACCACCGGGAGGGGGGGGAGAGGCGAAGGAGAAGGAGAAGGCTTGGCGGGCAAGCTCAGGCCTCGGCACGGGTGCCAGGGGGGAGGAGGGAGAAGGCTTGGCAGGCCCGGCAGCTGGGAGCCGCGTGGGCCTTGCCGTTGGTGCCGGGGGGGCAGAGGAGAAGGCTCACCGGCGGCTGCTTCCTCCTCCTCCTCCACGTAGAGCTCCCCCCCCCAGCGAGTATTGCAGGTCCCCCTTCTTGTATTAATACAAAATGTAAAAACATAAGAGAACATAAGAGAAGCCAATGTTGGGTCAGGCCAATGGCCCATCCAGTCCAACACGTTTTGTCACATAGTGGCCAGAAATACCAGGTGCCATCAGGAGGTCCACCAGTGGGGCCAGGACACTAGAAGCCCTCCCACTGTTGACCCCCCCCCCAAGCACCAAGATGACAGAGCATCACTTGCCCCAGACTGAGAGTTCCTATCTATACCTTGTGGCTAATAGCCACTGATGGACTTCTGCTCCATATGTTTATTATCTAATTCCCTCTTGAAGCCATCCATGCTTGTAGCTGCTGCCACCTCCTGTGGCAGTGAATTCCATGTGTTCATCACTCTTTGGGTGAAGAAGGACTTCCTTTTATCCGTTCTAACCTGACTGCTCAGCAATTTCATGGAGTGCCAACAAGGAGTTCTCTTATTGTGAGCAGCCTAATTGCTTGCACCAACCTAATTATTTGCATCTGCTACACTTCATAGTGTTCTTAAAGAAAGCTATACAGGCATGCCAAAATAATTACAAATTGCCTAATAGTTACAAAAAAGCAGGAAAAATCAGTATTGGAGTTGAGTCCAGATGGAACTATCGAGTTTAGAGTGTCTATCCAGAAGGTTTCTTGTTGCAGTAGCACCTTCTGGAAATCCTCGTCAGGATTGGCTTGATATTTATAAATCACAAAGAACCTCATGTCCTCCATGGTATGAGCCGCCTCCATAAAGTGGGGGACCACACCCCAATCATTCCCTCTAAACTGAGTCAGTGTGAGCTAGCTCACAGTTTTTTAGCCTCCAGCTCACAGATTTTTGTCTTGGCTCAGGAAGGATGGCTCCAGAGCAAACTAATTTATGCAGTAGCCAAATCACTTGCTCACAACTTTAACCCCGGTAGCTCACGAAGTAGAGTTTTTGCTCAGAAGACTCCACAGCTTAGAGGGAGCATTGCACCCCATTCTTAATTCTAGAGCAGTGTTCCAGGATACAAACTTTCACTGAATGGATTGTACTGCCCACATACAAATAATTGCAGGAACAGGACACAACACACTCCACATTGTGTGTGCTGGAATTACTAAAAGTTTTTAAATGAAAGGTTCTCCCATGCCAAATAAATTCCTTCAAGTCCATAACTAGAGGGCAAACTCGACATCTTGAACAACTGAATGGGCCAGTCATCTGTCTGTCTGGTACACTCCTAGGTTTATCCTGAACATTTGCAGTGGCCAATAATCTGTCTGTCTGGTACACTCCTAGGTTTAACCTAAGCCCTCACAACAATGTCCCAAATGTTTTGTGTGTGTGTGTCTAAAGCCAATAAATGGCAGATCTTTACAACCTTGGATTTCACTCAAAAAGTGCCAATGTTTGAGGATACCCCTGATTTAAGCAGCATTCCTTACAAACCTCTCTTTCCATACCCAGTTAACTAACCATAGAGATGTTATCGACATGGGTTGTGTAAGAACACCCTTCACCTGGAGATTTTTAGAAGGATGGATTGCATTTTTCTCAATTTGGTGTAGTGGTTAAGTGCATGGACTCTAATCTGGGAAAAACTGGTTTGATTCCCCACTCCTCCACTTGCAGCTGCTGGATGACTCTGGGCAAGCCATAGTTCTCTCAGAGCTGTTCTCTCAAGGACATAAGAACATAAGAACATAAGAGATGCCAATGTTGGATCAGGCCAAAGGCCCATCCAGTCCAACACTCTGTATCCCACAGTGGCCAGAAATACCAGTGCCATCAGGAGGTCCACCAGTGGGGCCAGGACATTAGAAGCCCTCCCACTGTTGACCCCCCCCCAAGCACCAAGATGACAGAGCATCACTTGCCCCAGAGTCCCTTATCTATACCTTGTGGCTAATCAGCCAGGAATCTGCAAAAACTCCAAGCGCTTCCACACACTCCCAGACCAGTTCTCCCACCAAAATCCTCAGCTGGATCCTCTCCGCTGAAAGCAAATAAAAAACCACTCACCCTTCTGTCTCCTGCTCCTGTTCCTGCTCAGAGCTCAGCTGGGTCTCCTCTGCCTCTGGCCAGGTGTTTCCTTAAATAGAGGCCTCCCCCAGCAGAGTGCTGGCAGCAGCTATTCAAATGCACCCAGGCACTCAATCACATGCAAAACAATGCCCCTTCCTTTTCCTCTCAATTGCAGTCAATCACAGTCAAACAATGCCCTTTCCTCTCTCAAGCAGCCAGGAATCTGCAAAAACTCCAAGCGCTTCCACACACTCCCAGACCAGTTCTCCCACCAAAATCCTCAGCTGGATCCTCTCCGCTGAAAGCAAATAAAAAACCACTCACCCTTCTGTCTCCTGCTCCTGTTCCTGCTCAGAGCTCAGCTGGGTCTCCTCTGCCTCTGGCCAGGTGTTTCCTTAAATAGAGGCCTCCCCCAGCAGAGTGCTGGCAGCAGCTATTCAAATGCACCCAGGCACTCAATCACATGCAAAACAATGCCCCTTCCTTTTCCTCTCAATTGCAGTCAATCACAGTCAAACAATGCCCTTTCCTCTCTCAAGCAGCCAGGAATCTGCAAAAACTCCAAGCGCTTCCACACACTCCCAGACCAGTTCTCCCACCAAAATCCTCAGCTGGATCCTCTCCGCTGAAAGCAAATAAAAAACCACTCACCCTTCTGTCTCCTGCTCCTGTTCCTGCTCAGAGCTCAGCTGGGTCTCCTCTGCCTCTGGCCAGGTGTTTCCTTAAATAGAGGCCTCCCCCAGCAGAGTGCTGGCAGCAGCTATTCAAATGCACCCAGGCACTCAATCACATGCAAAACAATGCCCCTTCCTTTTCCTCTCAATTGCAGTCAATCACAGTCAAACAATGCCCTTTCCTCTCTCAAGCAGCCAGGAATCTGCAAAAACTCCAAGCGCTTCCACACACTCCCAGACCAGTTCTCCCACCAAAATCCTCAGCTGGATCCTCTCCGCTGAAAGCAAATAAAAAACCACTCACCCTTCTGTCTCCTGCTCCTGTTCCTGCTCAGAGCTCAGCTGGGTCTCCTCTGCCTCTGGCCAGGTGTTTCCTTAAATAGAGGCCTCCCCCAGCAGAGTGCTGGCAGCAGCTATTCAAATGCACCCAGGCACTCAATCACATGCAAAACAATGCCCCTTCCTTTTCCTCTCAATTGCAGTCAATCACAGTCAAACAATGCCCTTTCCTCTCTCAAGCAGCCAGGAATCTGCAAAAACTCCAAGCGCTTCCACACACTCCCAGACCAGTTCTCCCACCAAAATCCTCAGCTGGATCCTCTCCGCTGAAAGCAAATAAAAAACCACTCACCCTTCTGTCTCCTGCTCCTGTTCCTGCTCAGAGCTCAGCTGGGTCTCCTCTGCCTCTGGCCAGGTGTTTCCTTAAATAGAGGCCTCCCCCAGCAGAGTGCTGGCAGCAGCTATTCAAATGCACCCAGGCACTCAATCACATGCAAAACAATGCCCCTTCCTTTTCCTCTCAATTGCAGTCAATCACAGTCAAACAATGCCCTTTCCTCTCTCAAGCAGCCAGGAATCTGCAAAAACTCCAAGCGCTTCCACACACTCCCAGACCAGTTCTCCCACCAAAATCCTCAGCTGGATCCTCTCCGCTGAAAGCAAATAAAAAACCACTCACCCTTCTGTCTCCTGCTCCTGTTCCTGCTCAGAGCTCAGCTGGGTCTCCTCTGCCTCTGGCCAGGTGTTTCCTTAAATAGAGGCCTCCCCCAGCAGAGTGCTGGCAGCAGCTATTCAAATGCACCCAGGCACTCAATCACATGCAAAACAATGCCCCTTCCTTTTCCTCTCAATTGCAGTCAATCACAGTCAAACAATGCCCTTTCCTCTCTCAAGCAGCCAGGAATCTGCAAAAACTCCAAGCGCTTCCACACACTCCCAGACCAGTTCTCCCACCAAAATCCTCAGCTGGATCCTCTCCGCTGAAAGCAAATAAAAAACCACTCACCCTTCTGTCTCCTGCTCCTGTTCCTGCTCAGAGCTCAGCTGGGTCTCCTCTGCCTCTGGCCAGGTGTTTCCTTAAATAGAGGCCTCCCCCAGCAGAGTGCTGGCAGCAGCTATTCAAATGCACCCAGGCACTCAATCACATGCAAAACAATGCCCCTTCCTTTTCCTCTCAATTGCAGTCAATCACAGTCAAACAATGCCCTTTCCTCTCTCAAGCAGCCAGGAATCTGCAAAAACTCCAAGCGCTTCCACACACTCCCAGACCAGTTCTCCCACCAAAATCCTCAGCTGGATCCTCTCCGCTGAAAGCAAATAAAAAACCACTCACCCTTCTGTCTCCTGCTCCTGTTCCTGCTCAGAGCTCAGCTGGGTCTCCTCTGCCTCTGGCCAGGTGTTTCCTTAAATAGAGGCCTCCCCCAGCAGAGTGCTGGCAGCAGCTATTCAAATGCACCCAGGCACTCAATCACATGCAAAACAATGCCCCTTCCTTTTCCTCTCAATTGCAGTCAATCACAGTCAAACAATGCCCTTTCCTCTCTCAAGCAGCCAGGAATCTGCAAAAACTCCAAGCGCTTCCACACACTCCCAGACCAGTTCTCCCACCAAAATCCTCAGCTGGATCCTCTCCGCTGAAAGCAAATAAAAAACCACTCACCCTTCTGTCTCCTGCTCCTGTTCCTGCTCAGAGCTCAGCTGGGTCTCCTCTGCCTCTGGCCAGGTGTTTCCTTAAATAGAGGCCTCCCCCAGCAGAGTGCTGGCAGCAGCTATTCAAATGCACCCAGGCACTCAATCACATGCAAAACAATGCCCCTTCCTTTTCCTCTCAATTGCAGTCAATCACAGTCAAACAATGCCCTTTCCTCTCTCAAGCAGCCAGGAATCTGCAAAAACTCCAAGCGCTTCCACACACTCCCAGACCAGTTCTCCCACCAAAATCCTCAGCTGGATCCTCTCCGCTGAAAGCAAATAAAAAACCACTCACCCTTCTGTCTCCTGCTCCTGTTCCTGCTCAGAGCTCAGCTGGGTCTCCTCTGCCTCTGGCCAGGTGTTTCCTTAAATAGAGGCCTCCCCCAGCAGAGTGCTGGCAGCAGCTATTCAAATGCACCCAGGCACTCAATCACATGCAAAACAATGCCCCTTCCTTTTCCTCTCAATTGCAGTCAATCACAGTCAAACAATGCCCTTTCCTCTCTCAAGCAGCCAGGAATCTGCAAAAACTCCAAGCGCTTCCACACACTCCCAGACCAGTTCTCCCACCAAAATCCTCAGCTGGATCCTCTCCGCTGAAAGCAAATAAAAAACCACTCACCCTTCTGTCTCCTGCTCCTGTTCCTGCTCAGAGCTCAGCTGGGTCTCCTCTGCCTCTGGCCAGGTGTTTCCTTAAATAGAGGCCTCCCCCAGCAGAGTGCTGGCAGCAGCTATTCAAATGCACCCAGGCACTCAATCACATGCAAAACAATGCCCCTTCCTTTTCCTCTCAATTGCAGTCAATCACAGTCAAACAATGCCCTTTCCTCTCTCAAGCAGCCAGGAATCTGCAAAAACTCCAAGCGCTTCCACACACTCCCAGACCAGTTCTCCCACCAAAATCCTCAGCTGGATCCTCTCCGCTGAAAGCAAATAAAAAACCACTCACCCCTCTGTCTCCTGCTCCTGCTCCTGCTCAGAGCTCAGCTGGGTCTCCTCTGCCTCTGGCCAGGTGTTTCCTTAAATAGAGGCCTCCCCCAGCAGAGGGCTGGCAGCAGCTATTCAAATGCACCCAGGCACTCAATCACATGCAAAACAATGCCCCTTCCTTTTCCTCTCAATTGCAGTCAATCACAGTCAAACAATGCCCTTTCCTCTCCCTCTCTCAAGCAGCCAGGAATCTGCAAAAACTCCAAGCGCTTCCCCACACTCCCAGACCAGTTCTCCCACCAAAATCCTCAGCTGAATCCTCTCAGCTGAAAGCAAGTAAAAAACCACTCACCCCTCTGTCTCCTGCTCCTGCTCAGAGCTCAGCTGGGTCTCCCAGGACAGTTCTCTCAGAGCTCTCTCAGCCCCACCTACCTCACAGGGTGTCTGTTGTGGGGAGGGGAAAGGAGAGGAGTTTGTAAGCCGCTCTGAGACTCCGAGTGAAGGGTGGGGTATAAATCCAACCTCTTCTCTTCTTCATTGGAAGGCAGAGCATCATCAGGTCAACTGTAAAATCAATTTAATGTATCATTTGAGTCTAGTTTTGCATCATCCTGTGGCCACAGAAATTATATGAAAATGGTGGCAATCTGTATTCAAAATGGATGAAGCCCCCCAACTACTAATCTAGTTCCAGTGTGTCTTCTTCTTCTTCTGAACAAATCACCCTGTAGGTCTGCCATCATAGAATCACAGATTTGGAAGGGGCCAAACGGGTCATCTAGTCCAACCCCCTGCTCAATGCAGGATCAGCCTAAATCATCCCAGATGAGGGTTTGCCTAGCCGCTGCTTCCAGAATGCCGGTGATGGGGTAGTTCACCACCTCCCTAGAGAGAGTCTGGAACCAGTCGTAACCACATCTGAAATAAACCTGTGACCCATAGGTGGGAAGATGAACTAAAACTTTGGCCAGAAATATGCTTGAATTTTACTTTTCAGTGGGAACTTTCCAATGAATTTACAGACCCAGCGGGAGAGGTCAGTGTTGCTTTAAGCGATACAGTCAGTCTCCTCCTCCTCCTGCTTCTACTCCTTCGTCTGTTTCTCCTCTTCCTTCTTGTCTTTCTCCTCCTCCTCCTCCCACTGCAAACCTTGTTAACACTGCTCGACTAGAGAAAGCTGAAAACTGAAGCTATAAAAACGGGAATGCCCTGCTAAGAGAAAGTACTACATGACAAGGCTTTAGATCCAAGTCCAGAGGATGCAAAGGAGTGTGCAGCGTGGATTATATGAACTTTGAAGCAATTAGTTCAATTGTCTGCCTTCTGGTAAATTCCAAAAGACGTTAATTGATTTGCTGGTGCCTATTAGAGAGGCCATGGATTCAAAACACCCTCAGAGCCGGAAGACATGCCTGAAATATAACTCCAGAGTTATGGAACGCTGTGTCGTAAAAGTCCACCAAATGTCTGCCAAGGCTGTATTCACCAAGTGTGGTGTAATGTGAAGGCAGTTCCGATTTTACACGCTTGGCAAAATCGTTCTTCCGGTAGATGACTCCCGACCCATGCCGAAGAGCAGACTGACAGAACATAAGACCGGTCTGCACACTCAGAGAAAGCTCATTGTTCCAACCTGCTGGAACTGTGCCCCACCAATGCAGGAGGGGGAAATCAATGTCAGAATGATCACCCGTGTCAAGAACGCCCTTGGAAGGCTAGCATGCCAAGATGAAGGGGTGCAAACGAGTCCTCTCCCAGTCGTTCTAGCTTCCAGGATGGGGGTGGGGGTGGTGTAGTGGTTGTTCACACGGCATAATCACATAAACAGGACACTTCCAGGACGGGGGTGGGGGTGGCGTAGTGGTTGTTCACACGGCATAATCACATAAACACATTGTGAAATGGTGCAGCCTCAAAAACCATGGCATGCGGTTTTAGTTTAAGAGCCAAACTGGAGGAGAGAGTGGGAGATCCATGAATGGATCAGTCCAAGATTTTAAAGGGGAAGTAGACCCACGGGACCCGGCTTCAGACTGGAGCCACAATACAAGGTAAAGGGCTACCCTTTCCGTGCTCCGTGGGGCTACCCTTTCACTCCAACTCACTGTCACCAGTGAAAACCACATCCTCCACATCCACAGGGTGGAGGTAGATTCAGTTGGCAAAACTGTGCTGGAGAAGAGGTTAAGCCCTCTCTCCCTGCACCTCAGCCCAAACCTCTCTGCTATTTCCTTTTAAGAGACGCTGGAAAGCTTCATTCTTGGGTCTCCTACCATCAAGGAGGTCTAGCTTAGCTCTCAGTCTGCAGACTAGCCTAGATCCTGCAAGGATGATATTGCACAAAGTCGTCTTCTGTTGCCCCAGAAGGTCAGCCTAGAACCAATGGGTTGAAATTTAATGAGAAGAATTTTCGGCTAAACGTTAGGAAGAACTTCCTGACAGTCAGAGGAGCGGTTCCTTGGTGAGACAGGCTTCCTCGGGAGGTGGTGGGCTTTCCTTCTTGGGAGGTTTTCAGACAGAGGCTAGATGGCCATCTTGACAGCAAAGTGGATTCTGTGAACTGAGGCAGATCGTGAGAGGGAGGGCAGGAAGGGTTGCCTCAGTGCTTAGTTCTCGTTGCCCTTTCTGACATGCCCAGGGAAATGCTGACTTTGGGGTCAAGAAGTTTTTTTTCCAGGCCGGTCTAGCCAGGGATCCTCGAGGTTTTTTGTCATCTTCTGGGTGTGGAAGAGGGGTCACTGGGGGTGTGGAGGGGGGGGGAGGTATTTGTGAATTTCCTGCATTGTGCAGGGGTTTGGTCTAGATGACCCTGGAGGTCCCTTCCAGCTCTATGATTCTAGGATGATATTGTGCCACAATTCTGCCATGTTTGCTGAAATATGAGCGCCATTTTTATAGGGTCACCTCTGCAGACAGGGACATCTACAATGCAGAGTGGTGTCAGCAGAGAGCAATGCATCAAGCCAAACCAAGCCCAGCAACCGTAACTAGTAAGATTCACTGCAGCCATAGAAAACATAATCTCAACCCTCCTGCCCGCAACCCTGCTGTCAAGTGCGGTGCTGTTCCATCAGGAAACTACCTATGGGTCTTAACAATCGCCACAGGTGCTAATGGATAGGGTGAAGCATCACTGGACTGATGCAGTGAGCCAAACGTTGTGGAATTCTTTGACATGACCGTGGATAATCTTCACTCAGCTCCTTGCGAGAAGCATCTGCAGTTATTCAGATCAATTAAAAAATCAATTCAGTTCAAAAACCACCCAATGTTCATCACAGCTGGCAAAGACATGGGCTGATGAACCTAAATAGGAAACATAAGGTTGATAAGAACATGATTGGTGTCCTGCTGAATAAAACCACTGGCCCTGTCTAGCCCGGCAACCTGTTCCACACAGTGCCAAACAACTGGCCCAGAGGACCAACAAACAGGGCATAGAGGCCAAGATCTGACGTTGCCTCCTAGCACTGATATTCAGGGGTTTGCTAACTTAAATGTGGAGGTTTCCTTTAGTCATGGGTAGTATCCACTGATGGACTTATTCCTCATGAATCTTCTGTGACCATAATTATGTCCACTGGTGGTGAATTCCACCATTTAATTAATCATTAAGTGATTGCAAATAGATAACCTTCCGGATGTAATCCGTGGGCCACTTCGGACCGACTTTAACGGAAGGGAGCAAATATACATCCAGGATGCTGCCCAAGACAGGCGAGTCGTCCAAAGAAATAAATCCGCACCCTGGTACAAGGTGATCAAATCAGATCATCGAAGGGCCCGATACTTAACAAAGATCTCATTCAGCAAACTATGTTCTGCACTAACTTCAATCCACTTCCAGTCGATGCCATCAGCAATGCCTGAAGGCCGTTCTACCAAAACGCCTGCTACCCAGAGTCTCTGCCCGTGTGGAGATCCAGTGCCAAAAGGTCTATGCCATTACCTATTATTCTCTACCCTCTACCAATCCCCTAGGAAGAAATTTCAAGACCCATTCTTGGCCTCCTTAGGTACGAGAACAGAAACTGAAAAAAATTCTAGTGCAGATGTAGAAGATGAAGAAGAAGAAGAGAGAAGAGATTGGATTTATACCCCCCACCCTTCACTACCCAAAGGTGTCTCAGAGCGGCTGACAAACTCCTTTCCCTCCCCCTCCCCACAACAGACACCCCTGTGAGGCGGGTGGGGCTGAGAGAGCTCTTTTTTTTTTAATCCCCTGAAGGCAGGGTAGTTTTATTAATTTTTGTTACACCTACGTGACTACAGAAAAAGAAAAAGGGAAGGGAAAGAAAAATAAAAAACCCCGGGGTACAGACAGTAAATAAAGAAACCCACACTATAACTAAAAACCCAAGAAAGGAAGGTCTTTTACAGTTAGTATACAGTTAGTCATAAAACTTAAAACTTTTCATTTAAATCAATGAATTTGGGAGTTAGTAAGTCCATTTTAGTAATTGTCTATTTTCTTCTCAGTGTGCACAGAGTCTCTTTCATCCACTTCAGTTATAAATCTTTCAGTTCTTAAGAGCTACTTGGGAACTCTTAGCCGCAAGTCATACGTGTCTCTGGCCGCGCCTCCTTCTGCTCCTGCTGGGTCTCCGTCCATCTCTTCCAGGCTGTCTGCAGGGCCCCCTCCGTCTGGCTGCTCTTCCTTTTTCGATCCGAAAAACTGCTTCAACCATTCTTCCGCTTTAAACACCGAGTCATTTTTTTCTCTCTTATCCTTGTATTTAAACTGCACACTCTCCGGATAGAGCCAGGCATACTGAATCTGGTTGATCTGGAGTGTTGAAATGAGTTCTTTGTATGCTTTTCTTTTCTGTCGAACCTCAAATGGAGTG
>NW_015163731.1:52467-75101 GCF_001447785.1 Gekko japonicus | reverse complement strand
GCAGCCATCAATTGGTTAAGACCATCGAGTCTTTCGTTTATGGGCCGGAGCAGCTCCGTTAGCGTGGAGAAGACGTCTCCTTCTTCTACCCTCGGACTTTGACCACCTCGCCCAACTTTCGTTCCTTTTCCTCGGACGCCGGCCATTTTCAGCTTTGTTTACACTAAAGAGAGGCTTTTCTCTCTCCTTCAGCAAGTGCAAACTTATCCGCAAAAACAGCTAAGTCTTTGGCACACTTGAGCGCTTTTCGTTTCTCCTCCCCCCCTTCTCTTTAAAACATAGTTCGGTTTGTTTACGTCTGGGATTCCCTCCCAGCGTCGCTATAGGTGGTGGGGGGGTGGAACTTACTTTTAGAACTTATTCGCTCGCCTTTTTCTCCGCTTCATTGACGGTCTGACCACAGACCTCTTTTAGTCACGCCTCATTCACTGACCTTCTTGCTTGTCCCGGCCGGCATCAGCTATGCTCGGTAAAAACCGAGCCTCTCAGGGGGTGGACCGATTGGGGCAAGAAGGAGCGCCTCAATTCTCCGGCTTAAAGCGATTGTAGAGGTCGCCCCCCAGGCGCCCCCGGCTTGGAGCCTCCTTACTGAGGCTCACCTGGGGGTGCCACTTGAGGTGGCACTCCTCCAACACCCCTGGAGCGCGGAATGCCTCCCCAGCTTCAGGGGAGAGCCTCCGCCATTGCCGAGCCACAGACTGGAAGCCCAGGCTGAGAGAGCTCTTGACAGAAACTGCTCTTTTTCAAGGACAGCTCTTGTCAGAACTACGGCTTGCCCAGGGTCATCCAGCAGGTGCAAGTGGAGGAGTGGGGAATCAAACCTGGTTCTACCAGATTAGAGTCCGCACACTTAACCACGACACCAAACTGGCCAAGACTTCCTACAAGGTGGCCCTCTTTGCCCTCGCTGCGGAGAAAATTCGGAAGAAAATAGTAGCAGCACCATAGTGTCAGGTCCCAAAAGAATCAATGGAGTCACTTCCTAAGAAAGAGGTTACTTTATTGAAGCCATGAGTCACTGAACAGGTCTCTGTTTAGAATAACTTGAGTCTATGCAAGCAGGTAGTATAAAGGAAATTCATAATAGCTCTAGCCAATGATTATAATTCCCGCTCTGATACAAGGAGCAGTTCTACGCGCCAATTCTCTGGGAAAGTAACGGCACTTGGTTATCACTACAAGGCAGTTCACACAGTTGGCTAATTAAAACAAAAGCACAGAACTCTCCCCTCACACCTGTGACCTTGAAGCTAAAAGCGTTTCACTAACAAGCTGGGTCATCCTTGCCTCTAGGCATGCGCACAAATCTCTAAGCACACAGTAACATATAATGAACAACATCAGCAGGGGGGGATTTATTTATTTATTTATTTAACATTCGGCTTCTATACCACTCAGACCCGAAGGTCTCAGAGCGGTTTACAATGGTGCTGCAAGCGCAGATCTTAGTCCTAATTCTATGGGTACATTATTGAGGGGTGGGGATGCCTACCGGCACCCGGGTGGGTTCGCTCTTCCTCTCGGCTTCTCTTGTCGGCAGTCAACTGGGTCAGGCGGCATCTGTGGGTGGTCCTTCCCGGCGTCGATCTTCCGGCGCACGGCCCGCAGTGGTCCTGGCTCAGTTCCATCCATAATCGGCTCCACTGCGCCTGCGCCGCCCGCGCCTCCGTGCGCTTCTCCGTTACTCCACCTCCACCATCGTCGACGGACAGACGCCGGGAACTGGGCACTGTTGTTGCCTTCGGCTACCAGGGATCGCCGTTTCCGCCATGCCACACCACTTGTTGCCGTCCTCGCCGTTACTGCCATCACCGCCGCCATTGCTGGTCTCCTTGCCGCCGCTGCTGCCGCCGCCGAACTCCACCACGTCCTCGCATGGAGGAGGGTGCCCCCTACCCTTCTAAGGGTAGGTACCCATTTATCTACTGGTATTGTTATTTTAACTTTCGAACCGCTGGGTTGGCGGATCAACAGGGACGTGGATCAGAACATACACAGAGTGTAGCAAGTGAAGTAACATATTGATAACACCATCAGAACCATTGGCAGCTTGCTGACACATAGCTTGATTATTAATGGAGGTCTGGATGGGAGAGACGCAACTATTATAATGTTTTATTGTGTCCTAACTTAGTTTTTAATTCTTCTGGTTTTAGAAGTTTATACAGGTGCTATTGTTATATTGTTCTCTCATTGTAACGGCCTGTGGCTAAAGGCAATAAACTGAAACCTGAACCTGAATCATTATGTGAAGAAGTATTTCCTTTACTCTGTCCTGAATCTACTGCTCATCATCTTCAACGGGTGCCCCCCCCCCGATGGAGGTCCTGGATTCAAATTTTCATACTCTCAGAGCCAGCGCGGTGTCGTGGTTAAGAGCCATGGGCCCTAATCTGGAGAATCAGGTGTGATTCCCCGCTTCACCTCCACAAGAAGCTGGCTGGGTGACCTTGGGCCATGGTTCTCCCAGAATTCTGATACTCCCAGAATTCTCTCAGCCCCACCTACCTCACAAAGTGCCTGTTGTGGGGAGAGGAAGGGAAGGTGATTGTCAGCTGCTCTGAGACTCCTTAAAGTGGAGAAGAGTGGGATATAGAAACCTCCTCCTCCTCCTCCTCCCTTCTTTTTGGCCCACAGAGCTGTTTGTTTGTTGGTCAATTTTTTATCCATCTTTTGTCCCCATAGTGGCTAACAACAAAGAAAGAAGCACACAACAGAAACAAACACAGAGAGAAGAGAGAAGCCTTTTGAGTACGAACCCCAACCATCTCTCTTTCTCTCAGCTAGCTGATCTTCTGCCCACCTCCTGGCAAATTGCCGAAGGACCAAAGCACTTCATCTCACCCCCAAGGGCTCACGCCTCTGAGCACGCCCACACCTGAAGCACCTGTGAGAAGAACCAACTTGGCCAGCTGTCATTCAGCCGATGCTAGCTAGCAGGATCTTCGCCAGTTCCTCCCACACCCTGTTAGGAGGATAAAATGGGAAAAGGAGAACCGTGAACATCACTTTGAGCTACTCGGAGGAAGGTAGTGGTAGAAACTTACTAGGCAGATGGATAGTCCATAAGGTTATTGCTTGCAGATGCTCCCTTGAAGCCAGGGATACTTCACTAAGTGTCAGCATGACAGGGTTGAGAACATAAGAACCTCAGAAGAGCCCTGCTGGGTCAGACCAGTGTGGGCCCATCTAGTCCAGCATCCTGCCTCACACACGATGGAGGGCTAACAGCAAGGCAGAGAGACCAAGGGCTTCCCCCGATAAGAACATAAAATGAGCCCTGCAGGATCAGACCAGTGGTCCATCCAGTTCAGCATCCTGTCTTCCCACATTGGCCAGTCAGTTCCTCTAGAGGTCCTGCAACATGGCAGAGAGGCCGAGGCCTTCCCCTGATGTGGCCTCCTGACTCTGGGATTCAGAGGCTCAGTGCCTCTGACTGTGGAGGTTCCCCTCAGTCACCATGGCTAGTAGCCATCGATAGACTTATCCTTCATGGATCTAACTATAAGAACATAGGAAGAGCCCTGCGGGGTAAGACCAACAGTCCATCTAGTCCAGCATCCTGTCTCACACAGTGGCCAACCAGTTCCTCTGGAGGGCCAACAACAGGGCAGAGAGGCCGAGGCCTTCCCCTGACGTTGCCTCCTGGCTCTGGAATTCAGAGATTTAGTGCCTCTGAATGCGGAAGTTCCCTTCCGTCACTGCGGCTAGTAGCCATTGGTAGACTTATCCTCCACGAATCTCTCTAATCCCCTTTTCAAGCTCTTTATTTTTGTGGCCATCACTGTATCCTCTGGCAGCAATTTCCAGATACATTTTTTAGTATTTTATTTGGGGTGTGTGTGTGTGTGTGTGTGTCTGTGCCCAAGCCTGGAAGTAATGATGAACTCTGGCGACTTGTACTGGGGCACAGAGGACGTTCAGGGAAGTGGCTTGGTAGCCTGCCTCTGGCCTCCTGGCCCTGGTATTCTCTGGATGTCTCCCATCCATAAGACTGATCAAGATCAAGAGAGAGATCTTGGAGTTGTAGTAGATAACTCACTGAAAATGTCGAGACAGTGTGTGACTGCAATAAAGAAGGCCAATGCTATGCTGGGGATTATTAGGAAGGGTATTGAAAACAGATCAGCCAATATAATAATGCCCCTATATAAATCAATGGTGAGACCTCATTTGGAATACTGTGTGCAGTTCTGGGCACCACACCTTAAAAAGGATATTATAGCTTTGGAAAAAGTGCAGAAAAGGGCAACTCAAATGATAAAAGGGTTGGAACACTTTCCCTATGAGGAAAGGTTAAAGCACTTAGGGCTCTTTAGCTTGGAGAAAAGACGACTGAGGGGTGACATGATCGAGGTTTATAAGATTATGCATGGGAAAGAGCAGGTAGAGAAAGAGGTACTTTTCTCCCT
Organism: Gekko japonicus; assembly: GCF_001447785.1. Lineage (NCBI taxonomy): Eukaryota > Metazoa > Chordata > Lepidosauria > Squamata > Gekkonidae > Gekko > Gekko japonicus. The sequence goes on along the minus strand of NW_015163731.1, from coordinate 70,689 downwards.
TTCAAGAGTGATTCACACATGGAATTCACTGCCACAGGAAATGGTGGGTGCTACAAGCATGGACGGCTTCAAAAGGGAATTAGATAAGCATATGGAGCAGAGGTCCATCAGTGGCTATTAGCCACAAGGTATAGATAGGGACTCTGGGGCAAGTGATGCTCTGTCTTCTTGGTGCTTGGGGGGGGCAACAGTGGGAGGGCTTCTAATGTCCTGGCCCCACTGGTGGACCTCCTGGTGGCACCTGGTATTTTTGGCCACTGTGTGACAGAGTGCTGGACTAGATAGGCCTTTGGCCTGATCCAACATTGGCGTCTCTTATGTTCTTATGTTAGATACTTACCAGGGTCAGCCCTGCTTAGCTTCTGAGGTCTGATGAGATTGCGCTTGGCAGGGCAATCGAGGCCAGGACTGCAAGTTCCACATTTCAATAGATCTCTTGGTTGCTGTCTTCTAGTAAACAAAGGACACCTCATTCCTGTTTCTGTCTGTTCACCGGTTTAACAGGCTAGAAATCATCAGGAAATCCCATAGCATTTGTTGGAGAAGGGATTGTGTCTCTTAAACCTGAAAAGGCATTAATCAGGGGTAAAAAAAAAAAGAATTGAGGAGTAAAGATAAAGGAATAAGTGTATCCTAAACTTGAGAACATGTTCATCAGGAAAAAAGAATTCAGTGGTGAAGATCATTTGTGAAGACGAGATAATCGAGGGTTCCGTTTCTGTTACCTTGTTTATTCTCCATAGATCTTTTCCCTCACTGTTGTGCTTTGTTGGTTAACAAGGGGACATGTTTTCGTTTCTCCTGGAATGCAGTCATGGCAGCAAGGTTTTCAGTATTTAATTCTTTGCATAACCGCGCCATCCGGATTGCCAAGAGAGCTTGGCGCTTGGAACTCTGCATAGGCAAGGAGAGCAATTACCTTTGAATGTGCCCACGAGGGCTTTTGGCGTGCCTTTCCCCGAACGTAAGCCTCTGCCTGGCCTTCGCGCTCCTTGTAAAAGAGCGCACACTTAGAGCAGCCAGCAGAGTGCCCTGAGAAGTGGAAAATTCATTTTTCACAGCCCGTCCTTCCCCCTTCTTAACAGCAGTGTTTGTGCAACAAGAGCCTGTTGCTGGGATGGGAACGGGAAACCACTGTGCACATCTGTTCAGATTTGGAAGCACCGCCATTCCAGATGTGCCCCGCAAATATCACAGGAACCCACTTTTTATCCCCAGGGCAGAGGAGCGGATCCTGTGAGAACTTGGTGGGCCGCCATGTTAGATCGGGAGTGTTAACGATCGTTTATTTAATAATAAATGACAATTAACACATTGTCCCCCAATTAACAGGGAAATGCATTTTAAACTATTTGGATAGGATTCTCTAAACGGCTTTTCTGGAAAGCCCTGGTTGTGTTGATCTGAGCAGAGATTTCCTGCTTACGTACTCTCGGTAACACAACGGACTCTTCTAAATTAGTTTGCTGCAGAAAGTAGATGCCATTAGATATGTTCCAAGCATGTTTTAAGTTTGCAAAGGGATCTTGGGAACTAAGAGGGCTCAGCCTCCAAGCAGTCAAAATTTTGCTATGTGCCTTCAGTGAGGCCGTGTTCTTCTCAAAAGAATCTGATGCGATCTTATCCATTCTGAAATGTTATGTACTTTGTGTCGACGTGTGGATCGGAAGCTAGAAACACAATAAAAGCCTCAGCCTGGAAAAAACAACAACATAGTCATAAGGAACATCTTTTCAGGAGATTTACAGTAGCTTCATATCTAGCCATATAACTGCCGCTAATAGCCTTTTGGGGGCTGCGGTGGCTCAAGTGGTTAAGACGCTGAGCTGCAGACTGGGAGGTCTGTAGTTCAGCAGTTCGAGACCCGAGTGCCGCATGATGGAGTGAGCTCCCGTCTCTGGCCCCAGCTTCTGCCAACCTAGCAGTTCGAAAGCAAGAAATTGCAAGTAGATAAATAGGTACCACTTCGGTGGAAAGGGAACAGCGTTCAGTGTGCCTCGGCGTCTAGTCATGCAGGCCACATGACCACGGAAACATCTTCGGACAGCGCTGGCTCTTCGGCTTTGAAACGGAGATGAGCACCGTAAATCTAGAGTCGGATTCAACTGGCTTTCGAGCAAGGGAAACCTTTACCTTTACCTTTAATAGCCTCTTTATGATGATCATCATCATCTATTAAATTTATAGACACCTCTTTAGTAGGGTGTAGTAAGTAGTAGTAGTAGTAGTTTATTACAGTCTTTAGATCAGCATACAATTTAGTCAAACATAAAATACAATAATTAAAAAAAAACGAATTTAAGAGCTTTTAAGGTCCAGTGACCATAATTTGAAAATTAATGCACAGGATTTAGCAACTTGACATGTAATCTTAGACTCATTATCAGATAAAAGCCAATGAAGTTTTGCTTTATTTGTGTTTACGTGGCCGGGGATCATATCAAGTAATGGAGCAATAATTCCAAGATGTCCCTCCCTGTAGAGTGGACAGCTAAAGAACATGTGCTCTACAGACTCAACCTCCCCAAAGGAAGAAGAGCATAACCTGCCCTCAATAGCCACAGAAGGGAGAGAAAAACACCTAGTTAGAGAAGGGTGTAAGGCAGTTACTGCAGTGGCATTGTTGGGGGACCACCTCCTGTCACATCTGCCGCCTCTGCTTGGGTCCAGCATCTGTGGAGTCTGGGCCTCACAGGACCGACATGAATTGGAGGGAAGGAACACCTCTTGCAGAGGCAGCATGGATGAGAGAACTCTGGACCTAGGTGGTGGCAGCGCTGGTGCTCCGACTTCCACTACCTCCATGTGAACCCTTCCTCTTACTCCAGGCAACGACCCACCGTTTGGGTCCATAGCAGGCCAGAGACAGAAGGCTTGGCCTTTTTCAAAGCTTCTGACCCTAGCCTCCTCCTTCCTCCTTTGCTGTTAGCAGACTGTGAGGTGACTCTCTTTGGAAAGCTCCACCCATCGTAACTGCTACAAATGAGGCAGTCCTTGCTGGTTGCCCTGGAGTCCCTCTTCAGTTACGACCAATGCTTCTGCTAATGCAGTCTTAGGATGCATTGACAGAAGCATTGTGTCCAGATCACGGGAGGTGGTAGTTCCGCTCTATTCTGCTATGGTCAGGCCTCACCTGGAGTCCTGTGTCCAGTTTGGGGCACCACATTTTAGGAAGGATGCTGACAAGCTCGAGCGTGTCCAGAAGAGGGCAACCAGGATGGTGAGAGGGTTGGAATCCGAGTCTTACGAGGAAAGGCTGAAAGAGTTGGGTATGTTTAGCCTGGGAAAGAGAAGGCTTAGAGGGGACATCATTGCAGTCTTCAAATATCTGAAGGGCTGTCAGGTAGAAGATGGAGCAGATCTATTCTCTCTTGCTCCCGACTGCAAGACTAGATTTAATGGGCGAAAGTTACAAGGGAGTTGATAGTGGCTAAGTCTCAGGAGAAACTTCCTAACTGTAAGAGTGATTGAGCAGTGGAACAGACTGCCTTGGGAGGTGATGGATGCTCCTTCGCTGGACAAGCGGAGGCTGAATGACCATCTCTCGGGTATGTTGTAGGGCTATCTTCCGGCTATGGTCCTGCAGAGTGCAAGGGTTGGACTAGATTACCTGCAAGGTCCCTTCCAACTCTAACATTCTATGATTCTATGAGCAGAGAAAAGGAGGGCAGCCAACTGGCTAAGCGGTGAAGGACAGGAAGGTGAACAAGAAGCTGGGAGGGTAAAGGCGCCACATCATCGACATGGCTACAAAGAGATTGGCTGTGCCATGAGAGACTCCTATACGAGAAAATCACCAGCATTCCCATCTAGACTTCTCTCCCACTAGAATAATATTCTTCCCATCAGCCTCCTCAGGAGACAAGAGCAGTCAATTTTGTGCCCCAGTCCTGCTTGTCAGCTTCGTGGTGTCCTTGGCGCATGATGCACATGTGTCATGCTCGTGCCATGAAGTCAAAACTGAACATTCTGCTGACATCAAAGTGTATCTTACTGCTCCTCTTTGCCCTCTAAGTTTGTGAAGCTCCCAAAGGGCACAGCTAATATGGCAGTGTGCCCTCGTTGGTTATTTAGATGATGGAAATGAAATATTAGCTACAGAGCTCTAAATCAGGCACGGAACTTTCCTTTGATCTCAGTGCCCCGGGGGCGAGATGAAACTGTTCTTAAGGAAAAATCACTGTCAATGGGGAACGGCAGCAGGATTTGAAGGATGGATCTTTTTTTCATGTTAATGGCTCTCCCAGATGTGTCAATCATATTGAAATGCAAGCCAGCCTAATTTCTACGACTTTGTAACTATAAATGGGTACTCACCAGTAGCAGCAGATTTGGTGGGTGGATTGGTAAAGCTAACATTTCACCTTTGCTATCAAGGCAAACGTCTCGGCAGGCATGAAGCACTCAGTGACATCCGCAACCTTGTGAGAGACAGCCCCTTATGTTTTACAATGTTCAGAACTTGGTAGTTTGCGGGCTTGACCTAAGATCACAAGACCTGTCAGAGAAAGGCTTAGACCATTTCTGCAGTAGTGAAATTCCCCACATTTAAAAAAAAAATCCTTTATTTATTTTATTTTAAGAAACAGGACGGAAACAACAAACATATATGCAAACCGGTTTGGCAGGGATCCCCCGCTTTTTGGGGGCTCACGCCTGATCTCCATGGAGATCGGGCACGCGGGGGGGGATGCCTGCTCCGTGCACTTAAAGGGGCCCCTTTAAGTGCAGGGAGCGAGCGTTTCCCGCGCGCCAGATGTCTGTGGAGACTGAGTGCGCGCGGGTGGGGGGGAATGCCAGCTCTCTGCACTAAAAGAGGTCCCTTTAAGTGCAGGGAGCTGGCGTTTCTTCCCCGCATGCCCGATCTCCGCGGAGATTGGGCACAGGAAACGCCGACCCCGTGCACTTAAAGGGGCCCCTTTTAGTGCAGGGAGCCAGCGCCGCTGGAAGATCGGGTGGGCGGAGGGACGTCCCCAATGTGACATTATCACGTCGGGGATGCCCCGCCCCCTCCAGGAACACCCCCCCCCAAAGTCCCCCGCTAGGGGTGGAGATGGGACTTGGCCACCCTCTCTCTCAGATCTCTCTCAGCCCCACCTGCCTCACACAGTGATCAGCCGGTACTGAAGCATCCCTGACTTCAACCTAGATGGCCCAAGCTAGCCTGATCTTGTCAGATGTGGGAAGCTCAGCAGGGTTGGCCCTGGTGAGTGTTTGTACGGGAGACCGCCAAGGAAGTCCCGGGTTGCTACGCAGAGGCAGGCGATGGCAAGAGACATTCAGAGGTGTTAAAGGTAAAGGTAAAGGTTCCCTTGCTCGAAAGCCAGTAGAATCCGACTCTAGGGTTGTGGTGCTCATCTCCATCTCAAAGCCGAAGAGCCAGCGCTGTCCGAAGACTAAACACCAAGGCGCACGAAACACTGTTACCTTCCCACCGAAGTGGTACCTATTTATCTACTATATTTATATTTGAAAAATGTAGTTGATAAAGTTTAAATATATCTGTGTCCTGTGGTATGTAAAACTCACCTTGTTACATTTAATTCCATTATATTTGTATTACATTGGACTGTATCCTCTTTATTATATCCTCATTACATTTTGATAGGATTGTTTAAGACTTGTGGTTGCTTATTGTTCAGCACAGTTTATTTCCTTTGCTTTGCAGTCATCTATATTCGGGCAATCCCCCCCCCCCCCTTGCTTGTTCCTTCCATTCTTTGGTTTCCCGTTCACTCTATTCAGTCCTGGGTTTTTCCCCTCCAGGGTATTTTTGTGTGTGGCTACAGTGGAGTTCATTCTTTCTAATTGCGAGGTCCCACGGCCATCTTCCTTTGCGGTTGTGCTAATTATGCTGCTAGAGGTAAGAAGAATGCAGCCCGCCAACCTTATTTAGGCAGAGAAATAACCTCCGGAGGTTTATTGTCTATAAAGACAAGGTTTTACGGAGTTATGGGAATGCAGCCTGGGATTGGATCGGAAGTTCTTACGAGCATTAGTGTGCCTTCAGAGTGAGGCATTCCACAGGAACATGGGCGTATGCAAGCCCCACACCTGATAGCTTTCTCCTGGTATAACCTGATCAATCTCTATGGCTGCTGTAAATGGTTTTTTTTGTTTTTTTTTGCAGAAATGTGTCTTCTGTAAAGAGAAGTACATGACACTGAAAATCCAAATACATTTCTAAATCGTATTAGGAATGAGTCTTTGTTCTTCGGTCTGATTGAGTGATGAACTCACATGAAGCTGCCTTATACCACAAAAGTATGGTGTAGTCCCTCAAAGTCAGTACTCTCTACTCAAACTGGCAGGGGCTCTCCAAGGTCCCAGGCAGAAAAGGGTCTTTCACATCACCTACAGCCTGGTCCTTTCAACTAGAGATGCCTGTTGGGATATAGCAGATTTAGGTCCCGGTCACATGGCTAATTTGCCACGGGTTGTGGGTGGATTATCCATGCGCGATCACACCCCAACACCTGGGAAGTGGAGCGCACCCGTGGCCAACCCATGGCTTACCGCCGAAAATGAGTGATAAAAAAGCAGTACCTCCAAAGTACTGGCAAATGGTTTGCCACGGGCTGCCTCCAGACTCCTGTGGTGTGATCGCGCTGGAGCGCGGCTTTCTCCTCCGGCCCCTCAGTTATGACCTGGTGCCAAGGGAAGGACCCGTGGTGTGCTGCCGACATGTCTGATCACATAATCGTGGATCAAACTGCACCGGGGCAATTTGCCACGCCTCCCCCCACGATATCCGGCCCGCGTGACCCGGGCCTTAATATAGCAGATTTCTGCCGAGTCGTAGAAGTGTGATAGTGAGTGCAGAAAATAAATCTCCCAAGAAGTACATTGCAAAAGTACCCCAAGTTTATAATCAATCACATTGTTGGAAGGAGTGACTTAGCATGCCGAGACATGGGGTGTGTGGGTGTGTCACTACATTACTAAGTATGTATAAGTGTTGTCCCCTTGAATAGGATGTCTCTCTTTGTCTTGACCTGGCAGCTGCCCTCCGACGTCTCCTCTCTGTCCCTGTGTCCTCTCCCTTTCCTCCCATGGCCTTCCATGGAGACATGTTGTCTCTGCAGGTCACTCCAGTAGACACAGTGCCCTCATACTCCCATTCATGTAATGCTAGATAAGCTGGCCCTTTGTGGTATGGAAAGTACCTTCTGGTTTAGGGGAAAGTACCTTCTGGATTAGGCTTCTCTCTCTCCTTTTGACTGCAACCTGAATATGAACTGGATCTACTTGAATAAATGTAAGCTAACCCCTTTTTTTGCAATATACTTCTTGGTATTTATTTCCTGCCCTCAGGATCACGCTTCTATGACTGAGCAAGACTCTGCTATATTAAACAAATCTCCCAATACAAACAACCAACACTCGTGAAGAGACTCTGCATGAAAACTAAATTCTTTCTAACTGAGCTTTCTTTAAAAAATGTCTATGGGGGGGGGGGACACTTGTATCTGAGCACTGCCTTCCAGAGTACAGCTACGGGCTCACGTGACTGAAGGTTCTTCGACATAAACAAGTTCCTCTGCATGGAGAAAACTGGTTGTGAAAACAGTGGGGATGACTCTATTCGGCTTCTTAGTTTTTGTGCAGAAGCTCAATATTTCCATCCTGGATGCCTGTTAAATACTGGGTTCAAGATGCATTGCAGTGAAACAGCTCTACTTTATCAAGTGATTTCAGGAACAAGACTAAAACACGAGGGCAGCAGCCCTCTTTAAATAGCATGCAAAACCCACATCCAAACAGACCCAACTCCCGACCATAGGCTATTTCTCCCTTATATGTAGCTCTCCCTTTCCCTTTTTTCTGTTCTAGTTTTTGAAGTGTTTAAAAAATCAATTAAAAATCCCCTCCAGGGGCTTAAAAAAACACAACCAACTCCCGACCATAGGCTATTTACATAACATTAGTTTCTTATTAGTCACTTCCAGAGTCCTGGTGGACTATTGTTCTAGAGCCTCGAGCTCAGCCAGTCCTGGAATGTTCCTGACCTAATACATAACAATACCCTTCCTTTAGGGACATGCATCCAAAACCAAACGCTCTTCTCTGGGCATCCGAATGTGGTTCCTTTAGGGACATGCATCCAAAACCAAACGCTCTTCTCTGGGCATCCAAATGTGGATCTGCCCATTTCTTTATATCAGATGGGTATCAGTAGATTAAAGTTGGACCAGACCTTATAAACCATAAAGTCCAACTCCTGCCGCTGTGAAAGAAAATCTGAGCTAGAACATTCCTGAACATGCCTCTGCTTGAAGAAACCCACCTGGTTTTATGCCCTGGCTTGTATTTTGTGATTTGATTTAGGATTGATAGTGCTCTTGCTGGTTTTATGATTTAATTGTATTATTGCTGTTACTTGGTGTCTCTGGAGAGGCCTAATGAAGGGCCAGTATTAAAAACCTAGTTGAAACTTAAACTATACCAAAATTCATATAGTTATTAGAAAGACAGTTAAAAACATATAAGGGCCCAATGAAAGTTCTAGTTAAAAAGTTCTAGTGGCCTAAACACATGACTGGACGCGTTTCTGCCCTATTGGGGCCTTCTTCAGAGGTCAAACAATATTGAGGTACACGTAACTTTAATATACAATAAGATAACCAATAAGTGAATATTGGACCAAGAATAAGAAGGTTAAGGAGCAAGATTTAAAGACACAAGACAAAGATGTTTGTGAGGCCCTTATATGTTTTTAACTGTCTTTCTGATAAATACATGTATTTTGGTATATTATAAGTTTCAGCTACGTTTTTAATAAAAAGGTAAAGGTTCCCTTGCTCGAAAGCCAGTCGAATCCGACTCTAGGGTTGCGGTGCTCATCTCCGTTTCAAAGCCGAAGAGCCAGCGCTGTCCGAAGACGTTTCCGTGGTCATGTGGCCGGCATGACTAAACACCAAGGCGCATGGAACGCTGTTACCTTCCCACCGAAGTGGTACCTATTTATCTACTTGCAATTTCTTGCTTTCGAACTGCTAGGTTGGCAGGAGCTGGGACTAGAGACGGGAGCTCACTCCGTCACGCGGCACACTCGGGTCTCGGACTGCTGAACTACAGACCTTCCACAGCCTGCAGTTCAGCATCTTAACCACTTGAGCCACTGCAGCTCCTAGGTTTTTAATACTGGCCCTTTATTAGACTGCTTTCTTAGACTTGTTGTTCTTGGTTCCAGTTTTTGGGTCAGGTTTGTTTCCCTCTCTCTGGAGAGGCAATATTGGGGCTGTGCTTTGGACGGGGGTAGTCATCTTGTTCTCTTCTTGTATGGGTCTTTCCATTAACTAACTGGGAACACAATTCTAGCTTCTTCCATATTAAGTGTGCTTGTATAAAAAAACACTGTAGGAGCTGTGATTAGACATCAGCTGGGCTGGTTGGCTTTACAAGCTAATTGCTGCACAGTGTATTGAGTTTTAATGACTCTAAAAGATGCTTGGAAAATACCAAAGCAATCCAATTTGGGACTACCCGTGCTTTAATTTGAAGACCACTTTGCCGAATCCCTGGGTGATTTCCCCCCAACGAAATGTCGTTCTCATCTGGTTTTTTTTAGTATGTCGTTAGTTCCATTAACGAAATAAAAACTTACACCTTTGGAAGCGGCAATCAGGAAACACCATAAATGAACCGCCCACTGTTCGTAAGGGTCATTCACCCACCTGGCTCTCGGAATGTCTTTGAAAGAGGGTTTTTTGTTTTTGTTTTGGTCTGCCCTGAAGTTTGGCACCTCGGCTACAGGGGCAGACAAAGACTCAGGCCGAGAGAAAGACCCCCAAATGGGAGTTTATAGTCCAGTTTCCTACCGGGCAAGGGTTTGCTTGGCTCCCCCCTCTGGATGGTCTTGGAGCATAATGCCGCACACATTCTCCGGTTTACCGATCTAAGGAGAGGCCAGGTTGTCCACTGTGGAAGATCTCCCAAAATGAATGAGGGTGGGAGGGCTCTCTACAGCGTCTCTCTGCCTAGTAACCCCAGTCCTGACCTGGATGTCCGAGGCCAGCCTGATCTCGTCAGATCTCAGAAGCTAAGCAGGCTCGACCCTGGTTACGACTTGGCTGGGAGACCTCCAAGGAATACCAGGGTCCTGGCGAGGAGGTGGGCAACGTCAACCCACCTAGGGACGTCTCTTGCCTTGAAAACCTTACGAGGTCACCATAAGTCAGTTGTGACCAGGCCCATAGACACAGGGGGGCTGATGAGGGCAACACCCCCATGAATATGCCTGGTTGTCCCAGGGGAGGGAGGGGGACATAAGAAACATTACCAGAAACTCTTATTCTTTTGAACTGTCTAAAATTGTGTTTGTTTCTCAGTTACTGTATAGATTGTCACTTCTATATTGTTAGACATGAAGTACTATCCACTCATGCAGTTTACAGTTTGTTTGTGTTAAATGTTATATTTTCAAAAAATTATAAATAAAGTCTTTTTAAAAAAAGAACATAAGAGAAGCCAATGTTGGATCAGGCCAAAGGCCCATCCAGTCCAACACTCTTTGTCACACAGTGGCCAAACCAGGGGCCATCAGGAGGTCCAGCAATGGGGCCAGGACATTAGAAGCCCTCCCACTGTTGACCCCCCCCCCCAAGCACCAAGAAGACAGAGCATCACTTGCCCCAGAGCCCCTATCTATACCTTGTGGCTAATATCCACTGATGGACCTCTGCTCCATATGCCTATCTAATTCCCTTTTGAAGCCGTCCATGCCTGTGGCCGCCACCACCTCCTGTGGCAGTGAATTCCACGTGTGAATCACTCTTTGAGTGAAGAAGTACTAACCCGACTGCTCAGCAATGTCTTGGAGTGCCCACAAGGAGTTCTTGTATGGTGAGAAAGGGAGAAAAGTACCTCTTTCTCTACCTGCCCTGTCTTCTGCAGCAGGCTTCTCAAAGAGCAGGAAGCCATGATGGTGAGGCTGCACCGCAGTCGCGCCTCTCCCCCCCCCCCCCCCCCCCCCCAGGGGAGCCTGAGTTGTGTGGGGGACTTGAGCACCAGTCTCCTCACAGCTCTGGCTGCCGTTGGAGTGCTCTGGAGTGAACTGTCACATGGATGAAGCTGCACCCAATTTGCCCACCCATCCCGCAAAAATGTCTGGCTACAGGGCTGGCTGTGACTTCACCGCACTTTCCGCTACCACCCGTCCCAGGGAAGGGAAGGGACTGTTCTTCTGTTCTTAGTTTATTATCGTTTGCTTTTCTCTCCCATGGGAACCCACAGCCTTTTACATTGTTCTCTTCCCCTCTGTCTTATTCTCCCAACACCCCTGTGAGGTAGGCTAGGCTGAGAGCATGTGACTGGCCCAAAGGCAACCCGGTGAGCTTGCATGTCATGAGTCATGGTTCAAATCTTGGACCGGCCCTCTAACCACGACATCACACAGTACACAGGGAATGGTTAAAGATGCCCGCTTCCTTGGGTGGGAGGAAACCCCCCCCCCTGGTTTCTGCCAGTTCCAGGATCAGAGCTTCTGCCTTGTGAAAGCAGCTGGAATCGAGGAGGCCCTCTGGGGGTGGGGAGTTGCTTCAACAAGCAGCTTGTCTGGTTACTTAGAAATTCATGTTCTGATTAACTTTCAGAAAGGCAAGGACAAACTAGACGTTAAACCTATCATGTGCATAAGCATCTTTTAACGTTTTTTTAAAATCTGAAAACCCACCCGGGGAGGCTGCAAATTTGACGAGAGGAGCAGTTGTGTGTGTGTGGGGGGGCTTTTAACCCATTCATATCTCACCGTTGGTTATCCCCCCAAAGATTTTATTGATTTTTTACAGATAAAAAGAAACAGACATTACAAATACAAGAAGACTAACACATAACAGACAAGAAGCAGTTTGGTGTAATGGTTAAGTGTGCGGACTCTAATCTGGGAGAACGGGGTTTGATTCCCCACTCCTCCACTTGCACCTGGCCAAATGACCTTGGGTAAGCCATAGTTCTGATAAGAGCTGTTCTTGAAAAAGAGCAGTTTCTGTCAAGAGCTCTCTCAGCCCCACCTACCTCACAGGGTGTCTGTTGTGGGGAGGGGAAGGGAGAGGAGTTTGTAAGCCGCTCTGAGACTCCTTTGGGTAGTGAAGGGCAGGGTATAAATCTAATCTCCTCCTCCTCCTCCTTTGTAAGCCGCTCTGAGACTCCTTTGGGTAGTGAAGGGCAGGGTATAAATCTAATCTCCTTCCTCCTCCTCCTCCTCCTCCTCCTCCTCCTCTTTTCCTTCTCACTATATCTACTTAAATTTTACATAATTAGAACCATTCTTTTATGCACCTAAACAACTTTAACAAATTAGAGTATATAAAAATTATTTTTAATAGTCATACAGTACAACGGTGAAGATATCTCACAATCCATTTATATAGCGTCATCGAAGGCTGTAGTTGCTGTAGATTTTCCGGGATGTGTGGCCGTGGTCTTGGCATTTATATAGCCATGACCACGTTTTCTCAAAATGTTCTTCTTTTTTTATCATGTAGTTGTAAAGTTAATTTGTCCATTTCCGCTGTTTCAATATCTCATCATTGGTTTAAATGGACTGCCTGACCAGCCAATTCCCACCCCCAGTGGAGAAAAAAGGGGTTCCTATAGCTCCCCCCCCGCAGTCAAATCGGCAGTTCAGGGAGGATGAGTTTGAGTGGATCAATGCTAGAAGAGGAGAGGATAATCCAGCATCTTCCTTTCAGGGGTTTTTTTTTGGGGGGGGAATCATTGCGGGGAAAAAACCCCTCTGATATTCAGAAGAGGGCAATGGAAATGATTACGGTGTCAGAGCACCTTTCCTATGAAGAGAGACTAAATAGTTGGGAACTTTTCAGTTTAGAAAAAAGATGAGGGGGGGGGGTAGAGGTTTATAAAATAATGTGTGAGGTGGGAAAAGTGGATGACGAACAAAGTTGCGCCGGGTTTCTACAAAACTGCACATGTGCAAAGACACAGACGATTCAAATCGACTGACTGAAACCAACTAAGAACTACTTAGACAAACACCGGAGGGTAGTATTTTATTAAACCAGAGTATTAATTTGTGAGTGACTTATATGGTTTGTGAGTGATCTTACTGTGTATTAAGCAATTGCTTGCTGAGTGGGGTGGTGGTGGTCATATGTATTATGAGTAGGGGGGGGAGGCAGTATGTCTTCTTCGATACAGAAGATAACCAGGCATTAAGATGTTCCTTCTTTCCTATTACTGTCGAGGGGTCCTGAACAGCCGCTGAGAATTCATGTTTAAGCAACTAACGGGAAGCTACCCACATAATGGGATCTCCCTGACAACATATGATAGGGGTTTTTTTGCAGTTGCTTTAGAATGCTTCCGTATTTCTACAACAGCAGCCAAAAATCTAGCGACACCCTCCCCCCCCCCCCCTCTGTAACCCCCCCCTCCACTTTCCCTCCTTCATCTACATTGCCTCCTAGACGACTCAGCAGTTGGAGAAGCAGAGTCCTAGGGGGGAAATCAGCTCCTGTCTGAGTTTGAAAAATTCAGGGCAGCTTAAAAGTACATGGTCAATAGATTCAGACAGATTTCCCACAACCCCCCCCCCCTGGTATTCGTCAATTTCCCACTGCTTGCTGAGCGGCCACATTTTGACCCGCAGCATCGTTCGATTTCGATCTCAAAAAAACAAGGATAGAGAAGACATGGGGGAAATTGGGGGATGCTGCGGATCAAAATGCGAATACAATCGGGGGAAAGGGAAGAGCGAGGGCGGCGCAGCTGCATGTGGGAAATCGGTCTCAATATGATCAACATTGCAATTGCATGTTCTCTCTGAATACGGAATACCAACGCATCTACCTGTGAAGACCGCAGATGTTAGAACGTTTAGATGCGCCAATGTGAAGGCACGTCTCTATTTAGGATATGTTCAATCAGAAAAAATACATTGGGATGCTAAGTGGTAGGAGAGTGCCAACCGTGAAGGTTGATCAAACGCTTCTTGACCTCATTGCTGTACTCTTATAATTCAGATGTTTCAGACAAATTTCATAGAATCATAGAATGTTAGAGTTGGATGGGACCTTGCAGGTCATCTAGTGTCACCCCCTGCACTCTGCAGGAGCAGAGCCGAAAGAGAGCCCTACAACATACTCGAAAGATGGTCGTCTGACCTCCACTCGAAAACATCCCGCGAAGGAGTATCCACCACCGCCCGAGGCAGACTGTTCCAGTGCTCAACCACTCTTACAGTTAGGAAGTTTCTCCCGAAGTTTCAATCAGACGTTTTAGTTCATTGACATTTACTTTCCCCATCAATTCTACTGAAATCCCTAAGCACATTAAAGATTTTGTGTTGAGTTAGCAGGAAGGGAGGGAAGACGTCTCCAAATTTTGCTGGCACCATTGTTTCAGCCGTGAATTAGAACACGTGAGCTCCAGCAAGCTGCAGGAAGCAAAAACGGAGATTAAGTTTGTGCACGTTTGTCCCCAAAGAACCCCAGTTTCTTTATTTTTATTTTACTTTTTAATTTGCTTTTGGCCTGATTGCAAGGCTTAGATATAACCCTATGGATGCCTGAAATGTGACTTGTGGTGTGGATTAAGAGACCCAGCTGTTATAGATACCATCTCAACGAGGAAATTAGGTTATGTTTGCTTTAATCTAGTGCAGAAATTAAACAGAACACTAAGGGAAACATTTTCAGGCTCTTTGTTTTCAAGGGAGGAAGATGGTTTATATATTTAGTCGTAACGCAGTGCTTTTTTTGGAAGTGCCCAAAATCTTGGCATATCCTTCCGTCCAGAGGTTCAGAACTCAGCCATGAGGTTTTACTGTCCTCTGAAACATGACACAAGGAAACCTCAGCCAAAATGGGCTTCTCGGTTTCTTTTGATGCAAATACTCGCGTCAGAGTTTACGCTTCAGGAATGCAAACAGAAGATACCTCGAGGAGGAGGATTTGTGCTTCTTTCCTATCAACTAAAAAAAAAGTTTTAAACATTTTTTTGTACTTTGATGACCAACGAAATGCAACCGTTTTGCACTGGGTAAGAGAAGTACTCCACTCGAAGAGTAATTTGGGAACCACTACCTGAGGATGTAGCGATGGCCAATAGATTAGCTGGCTTTAAAAGAGGGTTAGACAAAATCATGGCTATTTTTAAACAATTGGCTGCAGAGCTAGCACTATAACAGTGTGCATGTGTGTGTGTAAGGAAATGACAGCTTTCATCAGACGGTGTGAAAACACATGGAATTCTGCTGTATGAACTCTCCTGCACAGTTTGAATGCATATTAACCCACTGAACAGGTTCAAACACTCCATGAACAGGTGAACTGCCCAGTGGATGTAAGCCCAACTGATTGTAAGCATGTTTGAAACACTGCTGGTGGCACTGCACTGGACTATACTCAGGCCTGCCAAGAGGGGGTGATTGGGAGAACAAAACTCCTGGGGCCCAAGTCAGCTAGAGGGCCCCTGAAGGTAGAGTCCTGCTGCATTCAGCAGGTTGTGTTTCAGTTTATTTGACACAGCAGAAGTCCATCAGTGGCTATTAGCCACAAGGTATAGATAGGAACTCTCAGTCTGGGGCAAGTGATGTTCTGCATTCTCGGTGCTTCCAGATGGGGGGAAACAGTGGGAGGGCTTCTAGTGTCCTGGCCCCACTGGTGGACCTCCTGATGGCACTTGGTGTTTTTGGCCACTGTGTGATCCAGAGTGTTGGACTGGATGGACCATTGGCCTGACCCAACATTGGGTTCTCTTATGTTATGTTATTTATTTATTTATTTATTTATTATGAGTAAACTATTATGGAAGCAGAATTCTACCATTGTGGTACACAAGAAACATACCACGATTAGAGCAGAGCATGAAAAATACTAAAAAAACAATATTTAAAGGGGATGTTTACCAAATTCCAGTTAGAAGAGAAGAAGAAGAGAAGAGAAGAGATTTATACCCTGCTCTTCACTACCCAAAGGAGAGCAGCTTACAAACTCCTTTCCCTCCCCCTCCCCACAACAGACACCCTGTGAGGTAGGTGGGGTTGAGAGAGCTCTGATAGAGACTGCTCTTTTTCAAGGACAGCTCTTGTCAGAACTACGGCTTGCCCAAGGTCATCCAGCCAGGTGCAAGTGGAGGAGGAGTGGGGAATCAAACCTGGTTCTCCCAGATTAGAGTCCGCACACTTAACCACTACACCAAACTGACTAGCAATAACACAAGAGGAATGTTGGTTTCATTCAAAAGAAACTTTAGGGGCTGTTTCTAAAAAAGGATAGAGAGGGACGTTTTCTGTTCCTAAAAGGTTCATTAGAGGGCTGGAAAGTTGCACTGGTCTTTACAAATCCAGTCAAAACAGAAACCCCATTTTATCATCTTATTCAAACATTTACAGATTGGGTGGGAAGGCAAATTTACTATGACAGATAATACGAATGGAATAACGGACAGCAGGTTAGACTCCTCTTCATGTTCATGTCTCAGAAGATTCCTAATAGTTTTAAGGCATTGTTGAGGGATATGCGCTTAGAGGATGTTTTTAGACATGTTGTTGTTGTTCAGTCGCACAATCGAGTCCAACTCTTTGCGACCCCATGGACCAGATCTCGCAAGGCTCTCCTGTCTTCCGCTGTCCTCTGAAGTTTGCTCAATTTCATGTTCGTTGCATCTATGACACTGTCTAACCATCTCATCCTTTGCTGTCCCCGTCTTCTTTGACCTTCAGTATTTCCCAGCATCAGGGTCTTCTTCTCCAGTGAGTTCTCCCTTCTCATTGGGTGGCCAAAGTATTTGAGCTTCAGTTTCATTATCTGGCCTTCCAGGGAACAGTCAGGGTTGGTTTCTTTTAGGATTGACTGATTTGATCTACTTGCAGTCCAAGGGACTCTCAAGAGTCTCCTCCAACACCATAGTTCAAAAGAATCTATTCTTCGGCGCTCGGCCTTCCTTATAGTCCAACTCTCGCAGCCATACATGACTTTTTTATTATTTATGTTTTTAGACATCAATTTCCATTAAAACAAGGATTTTATCTTTTTACCTATAGACACCATTCTTACTCTCTTATCGACTATGTCTTTGCAGAGATAGGTGTATTAATAAGATTTCGAACACAGCAATGTCCTACGCCGGCCATTCCCCTTTAACTTTTGAATTTGAAATCGAACACAATTGGGAAAGACCGGAATGGAAACTAAATAGCTTACTACTACAAAAGAAGGAAGTAGTTGCCAGATTATGCAGGACTCTAAGGTAGAATATAAAAATGTCTTATGAATTCCATTCCTTGCTAGAGATGTTGACTATCTGAACAGGGCGGAGTGGATGTTAGTCGCTTACATTTTCCCACGGCTTCACACTAGGATGCCGTAATTAAGGGGGTTACATAAATAAGCCTTTGGGAAACAAATTAATTGATTTCCTTGGTGGAGAGAGTATTGTAATTCGGAGATTGCAGGGTAATTCACTTTCCCTTTGAAGCACGCTGACCTTTCCCCCCTCTCTTTTCCTTCCCACCGACCCCCAAAATTGTTTTAAAATAATCCCAAAACACATCAAATGACTACAGATGTCCGATGCGTAGTTGCTTGAATTCCCCCAAAGTATCAGTCCCGTAATGAGGAAAGCCTGTGAAGCGCAGGGCAGCAGAGCCCAACTCTACGGATTTCTATGGGATGCTAAAGGACTCTCTGTCAGAAGTTCTGGTAGCGACTCAGTTCAATATCACATGACTGGCAAGGGCTCTTCCACAAAACTGACACAACCCTCCCTTGTTTCAACGGGCCATCATGCCAATTACTCTAAGCATGAGTTTGGAGCCCTTTGCATGTAATTACTGGAGAAGGCCTCTAAGCAGGGCTCTACTGGTAGCAGGAGCTCCTTTGCATATTAGGCCACAAACCCTAGTGTAGCCAATCCTCCAAGAGCTTACAGTAACCCCAGTAAGAAGAGCTCTGTAAGCTCTTGGAGGATTGACTAAACTAGGGGTGTGTGGCCTAATATGCAAAGGAGCTCCTGCTACCAGTAGAGCCCTGCCTCTAAGTAAAGAGTGAAATCTTTTAAGGATGACCTTGGGCAAGCCATAGTTCTGCCAGAGCTGTTCTCTCAAGGACAGTCCTTCAAAGAGCTCTGTCAGCCCCACCTACCTCACAGGGTGTCTCATGTGGGGAGGGGAAAGGAAAGAAGTTTGTAAGATGCTCTGGAACTCCTCTGGGTAGCGAAGGGCGGGGTATAAATCCAATCTCCTCCTCCTCCTCCTCCTCC
>NW_015163731.1:39095-52174 GCF_001447785.1 Gekko japonicus | reverse complement strand
GGCTCTGCAACTTACCTGGCTGCTTCTTGCTCTGACTGAGAACTGCTGGGAGCAGGGGGTGGGGCTTGTTGCATGTGCCCTCCGCCTTTCCTCTCCGGACCCCTGATCATCCTCGTCGCTCTTTTCCACACCCTCTCGGTTTTGCCCACATCCTTTTGGAACTGCACAGGACTCTAGGTGCGGCCTGACCAAGGCAGTCTACAGAGGGGCTATGACCTCCTGCGATTTCGATTCTGCTTCTCTCTTCTTGTTTCCCAGTAAGAACAGCGGCAGACTCTCTGTATCAATATAGCCCTTGAGATACCTGTACTCATTGAGTCAATGGAGTTAAGGGAGCTCAGTGGTGTCGCTATAGCACTTGAAGTGCTCTATTGGTTTCACGCTATAGTGCTCAACTTAGAGTGTTCCAAAGGGGGGGGGGGGTCCGCAGAAGATCGCCCAGCAAAAAAGTGTGTGTGTGTGTGTGTGTGTGGGAACCGGCACTGCTTGAAATTACCATAGCACTTCAGAGACGGCTCATTATTGGAAGGAAACTCACTGTATGAAACCCCTGTCTCTGTATCGGTTTACTAGAAATCGGGTCAAGAACAAATAGCATCCGGTTTAGAACAGTAATGTGAAAGGGGCCTTAGTTTCCTTATGTCAGATCAACAACTTAAACGGAAATCCCTATCGATATTTAATATTATCCTTTGCCAGTCATCAAGTAAGGAACCAAAATGGTCAAGATGTGTTAGACTTTGCAGACATTTCTCCAATTGCTCTTTTAAAAAAGAAGGGATTGAAATAACTTTTAAATTCCTTCTAATGTGGGCATTGTCCCTTCTGCTGGAACTGTTGTGATTTTTCTTTCTTTCTCTGTCTCCACGCACACACATGATGGCTGAGGGGTGACGTGATCGAGGTTTATAGGATTATGCATGGGATAGAGCAGGTAGAGAAAGAAGTACTTTTCTCCCTTTCTCACAATACTCGTGGGCACTCAATGAAATTGCAGAGCAGTTGGGTTAGAACAGATAAAAAGAAGCACTTCTTCGCCCAAAGAGTGATTAACACATGGAATTCACTGCCACAGGAGGTGGTGGTGGCCACAAGCCTGGACTGCTTCAAGAGGGATTTGGATAAACATATAGATCAGAGGTCCATCAGTGACTATTAGCTGCAAGGTACAGATAGGAGCTCTCCGTCTGGGGCAAGGGATGCTCTGTATTTTTGGTGCTTCCAGGTGGGGGGCAACAGTGCGAGGGCTTCTACTGTCCTGGCCCCACTGCTGGACCTCCTGATGGCACCTGGTATTTTTGGCCACTGTGTGACACAGAGTGTTGGACTAGATGGGCCATTGGCCTGATCCAACATTGGCTTCTCTTTTGTTCTTACATATATGCATGTGTTATTTATTATTTTCTCAAGTTTCTCATTCTTAAACGTTTATCTGGGGAAGCTTCCTTTTCTTTTTAATTATAATATCTTGAACATTGACACTTAGGTTAGAACTGAGTCTTGTATATAAAGAAAGCAATTAAAATTCAAAGTGAGGCTCAATCAAACATCTAGTAATATTTTTTTAAAACTCAGTTCTTCTTAACAGCCTTTTGAACAGTAATAATCTATATTCTCCTTATTGTAATTTCCCAGACAATTCCTTGAAGAGCAACCGGCATTTTGCTTCAGATAGTATTTACAATGATAATCATTAGCTTCCCTCTAGTACCCCTTCTAATTATACATTTTAAAAAAGACAATAACTAAATGGCACAACAAAACAGTAATTACTTATGATTATGATGTAACAAGCGATATCAAAGCGGCTTCTTCATAGCAATGCAACAAACTATTGTTAATTACGATGTCAGAAAAAAATTATAATAAAGCAATAGTTTATAACGAGCCAATAATTGTAATATGGTAGTAGTTGCAGTGCACTAGAAATTGTAGCACTGCAATACTTGGTCTCATAAAAATAGATATTCCAATTACTGTGCATTAACAATTATTGATGTTTAATTCAGTGACAACAATTACTTCTCTTATTATTTCTTCCATCTATGAGGCAGTATTAAAGTTCCTGCTAGAAGTAATAGTCAATTTAACACAGATGAAATTCGCCAGATCCAGAGATAGCAGCAGCAGGCAGCATTCAAGTCAAGTCCATAAACAGCAATGAATATAGTAAAGGTAAAGGTTCCCTTGCTCGAAAGCCAGTCGAATCCGACTCTAGGGTTGCAGTGCTCATCTCCGTTTCAAAGCCGAAGAGCCAGCACTGTCCGAAGACGTTTCTGTGGTCATGTGGCCGGCATGACTAAACACCAAGGTGCATGGAGCGCTGTTACCTTCCCACTGAAGTGGTACCTATTTATCTACTTGCAATTTCTTGCTTTTGAACTGCTAGGTTGGCAGGAGCTGGAACTAGAGATGGGAGCTCACTCCGTCATGCGGCACCCGGGTCTCGAACTGCTGAACTACTGCCCTTCCACAGCCTGCAGTTCAGTGTCTTAACCACTTGAGTCACTGCAGCTCCAGCAATGAATATAGCACTAGTCAAATCCAAAAGCTGGCAAAATGTGAATTGCAAGCAGAGGTGGTGGGCAAAGTTCACAATTTCCGGGTTGTCTGGCCGTGGTCTTGGCATTGTAGGACCTGACGTTTCCCCAGTAGCTGTGACTGGCATCCTCAGAGGCATAACATAGAAAGATGGAGGACTCTCTGTGTCAAGGTGAGAAGAAAGATGGTAGGCATGTAATTTATCTCTACTCAGGAAGGTGGGGTAGGGCTGAGTCATTATCTTGTAGGAGTTCCCCAGGCTGTGAAGTTGCTAATGGAGGAGCTTTCCTGAGGATGTTCTTTTGTATATGGTTTGTTTCCTGAGGAGGTTATTTTGCATGTGGAGTCTAATCTTATCTGTAGTGCTATTGTCAGATGTAGAGCCTTTTGTGCTTTTCAGGACAGGAAACCATGCCCTATTTATTTTTATACTCTCTTCTTTCTTGTTGAAGTTGTGTTTATGTTTATGAATTTCAATGGGCTCCCTGTGTAATCTGACATGGTAATTGGATGTGTTGTCCAGCCTTTCAGTGTCTTGGAACAAAATACTGGGTCCTGTTTGAGTTAGGCTATGTTCAGCCACTGCTGATTTTTCAGGTTGGCCAAGTCTGCAGTGTCTTTCATGTTCTTTTATTCTTGTCTGAATGCCAAGCTGTGTGGTCCCGATGTAAACCTGTCCACAACTGCATGGTATGCGGTATACTCCTGCAGAAGTAAGGGGGTCTGTTCTGTCTTTTGCCGATTGTAGCATCTGTTGTATTTTTTTGGTGGGTCTGAATACTGTTTGTAGGTTGTGTTTTTTCATAAGTTTTCCCATCTGATCAGTGATTCCTTTGATATATGGCAAAAACACTTTTCCTGTGGGAGACTGTTTGTTTTACCTTTGGTTTGATCGCCCTTCTGAAAGTTCACATTATTTCTGAAAGAGCAGATTGCAACGATAATCAACAGTGCCTCCAGTAATCCCAGGAAATAGCGACTAAGCAGCAGACATATTCCAGAATTACTTATGAGTTCAGATAAGCTTGTTGCAGACTCTTGTGGCTTTTCCTGAGTTTCTTGGTTAAGGGCCATGTTAAGGGCGTCCCCTTAATGTGGCTCCTCTGGCCGTGGGCACTGTTCTCATCTGGACGGCCCTGGAAATGAGCTCTGAGTTTGCCAAAGAGTCCAGCAAAACCTGCCTCCTCCCAACTAAGGAGAAGAGCTGTGCAGGTGAGCTGGGACCAAGCGGCAGGTGACACCAGCAGGACTGAAGGGGGGGCACAGCACATGGGTTCTGAGTCAGCGCCATTCATATCATATTTTTAAAGACACAGGTGCATCGCTCAAATAATGCCATATTGGTGGTACCCCCTGGGGAACCGTGCGAGGAATTACTGCTGCTAACCCCTTTATCCTAAATCCCTTGTGTCTTCAGCAGGCTTTGTTCTTCCAAGTGTTTCATCATTCTCTCTCATAGCAGTTTCTACAAATTTACCTAGAACAGATGGTGCAAGGTGAGGTACCTCTGTCGGTCTGAAGCAAGAGAACAAAGTTAGAGTCCAGCGGCATCTTTTAGACCAACAAAGTTTTACTCAAGGTGTGAGCTTTCGGGTGCAGGCACACTTCTTCAGACAGTGAAACGGAATGAAATATCATAGTTGTATAGATAGGGGCATCTTGTTAAATGAGCATGCAAAATAGTGAATATATTTTTTTAACAGATCAAAAGAACGTCAAGCATGGTTTCTGGTTCAACTGGGGGTGGGGGGACAACATAGGTAATAACCATGTCAGAACTGGAGATCGATGTGCCCTAACCTCAGTCTCCAGTTCTAAAATATTTATTAAAGGTAAAGGTAAAGGTTCCCTTGCTCGAAAGCCAATCGAATCCGACTCTAGGGTTGCGGTGCTCATCTCTGTTTCCAAGCCGAAGAGCCAGCGCTGTCCGAAGACGTTTCCGTGGTCATGTGGCCGGCATGACTAAACACCAAGGCGCACGGAATGCTGTTTCCTTCCCACCGAAGTGGTACCTATTTATCTACTTGCAATTTCTTGCTTTCGAGCTGCTAGGTTGGCAGGAGCTGGAACTAGGGACGGGAGCTCACTCCGTCATGCGGCACACTCGGGTCTCGAACTGCTGAACTACCGGCCTTCCACAGCCTGCAGTTCAGCGTCTTAACCACTTGAGCCACTGCAGCTTCTAATGCCAGGTAGTGGAGATATAAACTTTATAAAGGACACAAGGTCACCCAGCCTGCTGCATGTGGAGGACTGGGGAATCAAACCCGTTGCTCTCAGATTAGAGTCCGCCTGCACTTAAACCACTACACCAAACTGTAGCACTGCATTCCACGCTGTGGGGAAGAATTTATACTATTATTCTTTTTGTCAGCTCCTGACCTTTGTCCATTTGAGCTTCAGAGGGTTTAGAAACTCTGTCCTTAAAAATTCCTGCCGACTGGTGGTTGTCTAAATAGGCACTGGTGATGCTGACATGCTACTGTGCCCGTCTGTTCCCTACATGCAAAGTTTTGCGGAAACTCAACATAAAGCTTTTTGGCAAGCAGTCGAATCATCCAGTGCTGAAACCAACAGAACTGCTGAGGGGCTCATGTCTCAGTTCGGTGCCAGTTTGGTGTAGTGGTTAAGAGCAGTGGACTCTAATCCGGAGAACTGGGTTTGATTCCCCACCCCACCTCCACATGCAGCCAACTGGGTGACCTTGGGTCAGTCACAAGTTCTTCTTGGAGCGGTTCTCTCAAGAGCAGTTCTCTCAGAGCTCTCTCATCTCCACCGACCTCACAGGGTGTCTGTCTTGGGGAGAGGAAGGGAAGGAGATTGGAAGCCACTCTGAGTGAAGTGCAGAGTATCAATCCAATCTCCTCATCCTCCTCTTCTTCTTCTTCTTGCCACAGTTGAACACAGCACTTTTGGCTGATGAACTTGGTTGCCATAGAACTCACCACTTTCCTAGCTCAATGAATTGGCTATGGTAGTGACTAAGCTATGACCTGTATCATATTATGTATTTCAGACTGTGGATGTAATGTAATGACAGGGCTCTTTTTGTAGAAAAAGCCCAGCAGGAACTCATTAGCATAATAGGCCACACCCAACATCAGAAACTCATTAGCATATTGGGCCACACCCCTGACAGCACAGCTCATTGGCATATTAGGCCACACCCCCATGTTACCAGAAGTGTGCTCATCCAGCCACGCCCACCTTTTGCTTCTTATTCTGTTTACCTTGTTTGTTGTCCAAACCCAGGGCTTTTTTTGTAGCAGGAACTCCTTTGCATGTTAGGCCACACACCCCTAATGTAGCCAATCCTAATGAGTTCCTGCTGTTGGGTGTGGCCTATTATGCTAATGTGTTCCTGCTGGGCGTGGCCAACTTGGAAGCCAGCCGGAACTCCGTTCCTGTGCGTTCCTGCCCAAAAATAGCCCTGGGTGTAAAGGCCTGGGCATTCCCAAAGAACTCTTTCATTCTGCCAACATAATCCTTTTTGTCTAATATTTAGAGTCATTTTTCCCCCTATAGGGATTGCAACTGAGAGGCAGTGCACCAAGACAGAACTAGTATTTCCTGTCTTGCTGCAGGTCTTTGTGTCTGTAAAGCACTTTCTGTGTTCTCTCTGCTGTACCTATAAGAATGGCTCAGACCTGGAGCAAGATTGTTAAAATCAATATTGTCTGTTCAAGGACAAGGCCATTTACACAGTAGAGAAATTCCCTGCATTGAAGTTTTAAAAATTTCACATTATGTGAAAATTTCCATAGATTTTTCCTCACCAGGCGCAGACCCAAAGTTTTCTCCTTCTTACCCTGTATTTTTTGGAACTTGCTAAAATCGGGGATTGCAAAAACAAAAAGGAGAAAACTTCTGGTCTGCACCTGGTGAGGAAAAATCTACTGTGGCCCCAGTCACATGGGCCAGATAATGCGGGGGTGAGGCGTGGCTGTTTGCCCCAGAGCAAAGTAAAGCGTGGCAGCCTGATCACACATCCCGTGGAGTACCTGTGGTATGGCATTATGTGCCAATCACACTGCTATCCTGAAGCACGGCAAATAAGTGGTGCAGCACAATCACACCAGCAATTGCTAGGCGCCACTTCCGTGGCAAACGGGATTTTTTTCCTCACCAACGTTTGCGCATGTGCATGATCAAGCAAGCGCATCCTGTGGAGACTTAAAAAAAACCCATCTGGTTTGCGACGGGACATGGACAGGCGCCGGATGCCATGGGATTCGAGTGGAAACGCGATCAGATGCCCGCCCTTGCCCCGAATTTTCTGGAAACTAGTAAATTGTATGCGGTAGTTTTTTACTCTGTACCTCCAGCAGGAAGCCACGGGTTAGCCACGGGTGAACTACGCTTCCCAGATGTTGCGGTGTGATCGCGCACCGAAAATCCGCCTATCATCCGTGTCTTTAGCATGGCAACTTCTCCGTGTGAACAGGACCCAAGTAAAGTTTCACATAATGCGCAGTTTTAAAAACACCAACGTGGGGGATTTCACTGCTGCGGAAATGGTCCAAGTGTCTGGCTCTGAAAACAAACAGGAACCTCGCTGTACCTTTGCTGCAACCCGTCAGTGCTACAGATCTGGGACGTCTTTATGCCACCCTTTCTTCAGGGCATTCATGGTGGTGTTCACAGTTCTCCCTTACCCTTTTTATCCCCACAACAACCCTGTGAGGTAGATTAGGATGAGAGCCAGAGAGGGAGAAAGTGACTAGCCAAAGCTTGTCCATTAGTTTAATGGCACTATTGCTTTACAGGGTGGTTGTGAAGATGAACACTGATCAGAGCTTCGACAATACAACTGTCCTAGGTAGGGAGGGAGGTAGGTAGGAGGTAGGTGGTTGGATAGATGGATTGAGATGGATGAATATATGGAGATGGATGGAGGGTTGGATGGATAGATGGATGGATAGATGGATACAGATGGATGGCTGTCAGGCAGAGTGGGGACTTGAAACTACATGTCCTAGAATCCTTGTCTCACCTCCTAGCCATAACATTATTCTGACTGTCATAGCTCCACCCCACCTAAATTTAGAGAAAGGCTTCCTGATTCTTTGTCTACAAGATGAAGAAGAAGGAAGAAGAAGAAGAAGAAGAAGAAGAAGAAGAAGAAGAAGAAGAAGAAGAAGAAGAAGAAGAAGAGGAGGAGGAGATTGGATTTATACCCTGCCCTTCACTTGAAGTCTCAGAGCGGCTTACAAACTCCTTTCCCTTCCCCTCCCCACAACAGACATCCTGTGAGGTAGGTGGGGCCGAGAGAGCTCTGACAGAAACTGCTCTTTCAGGAACAGCTGTGCCAGAGCTAGTGACTGACCCAAGGTCACATCAGCAGGTGCAAGTGGAGGAGTGGGGAATCAAACCCGGTTCTCCCAGATTAGAGTCCGCGCACTTAACCACGGACCCCACCCTTCACTACCCAAGGGAGTCTCAGAGTGGCTTACAAGCTCCTTTCCCTTCTCCTCCCCACAACAGACACCCTGTGAGGTAGGGGCCCAAGGTCATCCAGCAGCTGCGAGTGGAGGAGTGGGGAATCAAACCCGGTTCTCCCAGATTAGAATCCACACACTTAGCTACGACACCAAACTGGCTGACATGTGCATGTGGGGAGGGGCCTCATGTCAAGGATAGAGGTGAATTCACTTGACCATTTGGCAACAGTGGGAAAACGGCACCCATCGAAGACAGCGGGCAAGCCCAGTGGCCGTTCCCTTCTCTCCTTTGGGTCTGTTCCAACTTGTTAACCTTCCAGCCGAGTCAACACTTGAACTTTGGCCCTACCTCCATTTTTTAATATACCAAACTCGCGATGGAGACTATTCCGATGAATGGTAATGCTAGGGGAGATGCTATCATCCCATTAAATAAGACATGAAATTGGTCGTGAATAGTTGAGTGGAGGTCCTTTGTCTGTGTGTGTGTGTGTGTTTGTTTGTCATTGTGACTTAAGTTTCAGAGCCCTGGACGATGTGAATAGCCGCACTGATGAATCCGAGGTATGGGAAGAAAGGGAGAGAGGGAAGAAAGCCGGGAAATTACAAGGTGTATTCTGTACACTGAGCCGGTCCACAAAGAAGGGGAGAAGTCATTGTCTCTCCCTGCCCCCTCCCGATTAAAGGTAAAAGGGGAGGGAAATGAATGTTTGCCTTTCATGGAATTGGAAAGCTGTTGCCGCGAAGGATAAAAGGGACCTTTAGACTGTGGCATCTGTCCTTGCCCCCAAAGCCCTGGTACTTGATACGACCATTTAGCCTCAGTGGTGGGTTTATTTGGCCCTCTTTTTAAGGGCCTCAGGAAGGTATTCAGGGCGAAGACAATGGCGCACGTCAAAGAGAGGGGGAAATTTAGAGTTTAAGAGACCGCTGAGTGACATGGGGCCAGATCAAAGGGGGGAAACTTACCAGGTATTTATAATTACAATGCTAATAGGGATATTAATAGAGGCCAAAGCCAAAGGGCTGATGCATCTCGATCTTTCTTTAGAAAAAAATAAAATAAAAGTGGTGCAAAAAGCCAACCATTCATTCAGTTCGTCCTTCATTCATTCAGGTTTTCCTCCCTCTGTTCGTCAATGAAAGAGGCCGTTTTCTTTGTAGGCTCTCTCTGGGAATTCCTTTGCTTTCTTACAGACATAGTTCTGTGAGTCGTTTGGAGGGGAAAACACGAGGTGGGGCTCACGTTCAGTCCTTTGAAGCCCGGGTGAAGATGGCTTTCCCCAAAAAAGAGAATTGCTTCTTGCGGCCAAGAGTGGATTTGTTTGTTTCCCAATTATGTTAACTCTGTGACTGCCAACAAGGTCTCATAGTTCTCATTGTAGCTTTAATTGTTAACAGCAGTTAGAGGACTTCTCTTCTGTTAAAGAAGCCAGGAGGGGCTGATCTGGGCTGAAGCGCAGCACTCTAAACGAAGGAGGGGTTTTTTTTACCCCCGACAGTGATTCATCTGCAGCATTTTTGGAGACCAATGCTCCCTCTAAGCTGTGTGGAGTCTGGTGAGCAAAAATTCTACTTTGTGAGCTACTGGTGTTAAAGCTGTGAGCGAGCGATTGGGCCACTGCATAAATTAGTTTGCTCTGGAGCCATCCTTCCTGAGCTAAGACAAAAGTGGGTGAATCGGAGGCTTAAAAACTGTGAGCTGGCTCACACGAACTCAGCTTAGAGGGAACACTGCTGGAGACCACTTACTTTGTCCGTAGCTGCTTCATCATGGGCACTCAATGAAATTGCTGAGCAGTGGGGCTAGAACAGATAAAAGGAAGTCCTCCTTCACCCAAAGAGTGATGAACACATAGAATTCACTGCCACAGGAGGTGGTGGCAGCTACAAGCATGGACGGCTTCAAGAGGGAATTAGATAAGCATATGGAACAGAAGTCCATCAGTGGATATGAGCCACAAGGTATAGATAGAAACTCTCAGTCTGGGTCAAGTGATGTCCTGTATTCTTGGTGCTTGGGGAGGCACAGTGGGTGGGCTTCTAGTGTCCTGACCCCACTGGTGGACCTCCTGGTGGCACCTGGTATTTCTGGCCACTGTGTGACAGAGTTTTGGACTAGATGGGCCACTGGCTTGATCCAACATTGGCTTCTCTTAAGTTCTTATTTCCTTTCAGTTCTATCTGCTGCTCTGGAAAAGCGAGTTTTTTCATCAAGTTGTTTCCTACAGAAAAGCCCACAGAAGGAGATGTATTTGTTTATTGACAAAATCGGTACCCCACCCATCTGCCCTCACGTGGGCCACCAAGGTGGATAACCATATAAAAGCGGTCCCTCAAATCAGCCCAGTCTTCTTAAGAAATGGCACCCCTTGTTACACGAGCATTGGTCAGGCATCTCAGATCGTTGTTATGTACTGGACAAGAATCAAATCGTTCTTCTCTGCTCACATTGAATGGGCTGTAACTATTCCTTTTCATGCCGTGCTGAAGGTTCTAATGCCGATTTATATCTGTTAAGATGAGCGTGATATTTAGATCTATATTTGTATTTATCTTTTGCTGTACTTCATTGATTGCACTCCATTCTGTTGCCCGTTTGTAGTATCGTTATATTGTTCAATAAAAAATAAATTAATTAGAAAAAAACCCCAAGAATCAGGGGGAAGATGGATTGGAGATCACTCTGGCAGAGCTGCAATATCTTCACTGGAATCCAACAAGGCAGCTTTCCCCATCCCTCTTACAAAGCCTTCTCATTCTCTCAGATCTCTCCCTCGTTCCTTCCATAGTTACTGGTCCCTCAAAAAGCAACTCATCCATGGACACTCTAAATGAGAAGCTTTAGATTTTGTTGCCGGCATGCCAGGGCGGGCATGCATCACAGAGCTGTGTTGAGATACATCTTCACACCATCGCTCTTGCAAATTAAGAACAGAAGCACTTAGGAAAGTTGGCTAAGTATGACATGGCACACTGCAGCTTGTCTGTGCTGCAGAATAAATTCTAGACGTCTACTTCAAGCTCTGTGGTAGGTGAGAAAGTAAAAGCTTGTCCACACAAATACAAATAAGACATGCAAAAGTGACAGGACTATGGCGAAATCTGAGGAGAGATGGAGTGTGTATTACATGTACTATGGTGGCAGGAGACAAATTTAGAATGAAAAGCGGTCTACAATGTGTACACAAATGTATGGTCATGAAACAGAAGTAGAATCAGAATCCGTTTTAAAGGTGACATCTTGAATACAAACAGGTGTTTGATATAAGATATATAATAGACCTTCCTTTCCACCTTGATATATTTTTTATCTGTTAAAGATTCTAATGAATAGGCAGAAGTGGCGATAATATGAAATACTGAATACATAGTAATGATGAATTTAATGACGCCCTTAAAATAGATAAGCTATGAAGTTTGAAACTTAAAATGTTGAATACAATCGTATTCCAGTAGAAGTAAGAAATATTGTACACTAGGAGGAAGGCCCGTTAACGGCCTGAAATGCAACGAGCTTCTAGCAGAGGGCCTGGGTGAGCGTGGCGTTGTGGAGGAGGCATGTTCCCGCCCTCGTGGAGCCCCGGCCGAGCGGAGCCACAGGTAGTCGGTGACGGGACAGAAGGCCACCAGAGCCAGCCCACAGCCCCTGTCGGAGGCAGAGTAATGGGGGGACAGAGGAGCGTGGGTCTGGGCGATGCAGCAGAGGCTGGCGACAGGGCAGCAGGCTGCACGCCATGGAGGGCGGAAGAGCCACCAGGGCGGGGGAGAAGGAGGCAAGAAGGTAGGGCACCGGGTGAGCAAGCCCTTTCGGTTGCTGGAGCGCACGCCGCCTACGCCGCCTCGCAGCTTACTGAGGCAGAAAGGCTGGGTGGTGGTTCTGTTGGAGGGTAGGCGGGACGTTGACAACACATGGGCATGCAGTCACCAATGGATGGCGAGACCCTGCCAATGCAGCCACCAATGGATGGCGAGACCTTGTGATCGACAGGTCTCCTGGCCAAAGCCTCTGGGAGCATGTTCCAGGACTCACACAACACGAGCTTTCTATATAAGAGAGATTACATGTAATACCTTCAAAGTTTAACGAAAGGGATGTAAGGCAAAATATTTTCTGTCTTATGCATTTTGTATTTCGTGATTGTCCTCAACAAACATAATTATATTTTATAACCCTCCCCTTTTTTTCTTTCCCTTTTCTGTACCCCCAGCGTCTTCTAAATAAATAGAGTCTTAAAAAAAAGAAGACACACACAAGCTGTTAAACATTTGGAGTGAGCTTCTTTAATAAGATCTAGACCTTTTTCTTTCCTTTTTGGCAGGCTGGTGATAAATGCAAATCATTTTAAAAGTTGGTTTCCTGACTTCATACATCGCTTGTGTCATAAGAAAGTACAAAGAAACGAAGATCTGCTAGGAATGCTGATTTTCATATATATCAGTTCTGCAAACTAAAGTGAGTCGTGCAACTTTCACAAAGGCTTGGAACCATAAATAAGAAGTTTTTAAAAGCGTCTAACAGTCCGATCCTAAATCAATGGGCTTAGTAGAGCATAACTCTGCTTAGGAGCACATTACAGATATTCTGCTGGGAAGCTCAGGAACTGAACTTTGGAACTGCATGAAATACTGGAACTACAAAGAGTGTGTGTAGCTTTTTAGAACTGGTGGTCAGACTTTATTCTCAATGAGCCATCCCCTCATTTGGAGCTCTCTGCCTTAGGCATGCCCTTTGCTCTGCCTTATGTGGGATAATCACTGTATGTAATGACCTCTAAGCATTAGATAATCCATGGGTATGATGGGATACCTCTAAGGGTGTGCGCTCAGTATATACCAAGATTGGAAAATCCAATTCAGATACTGAAATAGCTGTGCCCGATAAAAAGCCAATATTATTCAGCTTTTATTCGGGCACGGCTAGAAGGCATTTAAAGAGATCACTATCTCTTTAAATGCCTTCTGAGTTCACTTGCCAAGTCAGACAGTCAGCAAGTGAACTCAGTGGGATTGATTCTCCATTATACCCTATGGAAGCCAAATAAATGGAGCCAAAAATCAGGTTTTCAGAATATTTACCCAAATCCCAACACAAGA
>NW_015163731.1:38153-39034 GCF_001447785.1 Gekko japonicus | reverse complement strand
CTCGGGGGTGGGGAGATTTCCCCCCCCCCGCACTCCTAGATACCACCTGTTTGTTTGTTTGTTAATTATTAAGGCCTTTGTTTAAGACCCTGGAAAGCTGCTGCCAGTCAGAGTATAACAGCCCAGAAAGACCAACAGTCTGACTCGGTATAAGGCAGCTTCATGTGTTCTTGTATGTGTTCAAGAGCTACATTGAAAAAGAGAAAACTGGAACTCTTAAATGAGCTGGGATTTTATGGGGTATTTGGACTGTCTCCCATGGAATTTTGGCACATACAGAAATCAAGAGTTTGATTGTGGATGTTTTTACAGAACCAGCCAACAGTCAAGGGTGTTAACCAAAAGATGGACTACATACAATTTAAGGGAAGGTCTACTAACAAGTAACCCTGTGCTACATCAGTTCCAGATGTTTCAACATAAGTCAAACATGTCACAGCAAGGGTTGCCTTGAAAATCGCTGTCCAGGGAATCAAACTTTTAGGGCCAAGAGAACAAAGTTTCCCTCCCAGTCTATGTAGGTCCCTCCCAGTCTATGTAGGCAGAATAGAATGAGTGTAGCTTTTGCTAGTGAAGTAATCACTGGAAGAAGCAAAAAAAAAAAAAGAAACCAGCAGCTGATTGTATGCCTTAGCAGAGTGAATGCAGTTGGCTGGTTTCATGCCCTAGCATTCTAAAACAGCTGTTTGCCATTCAGCAGAGAGAGCTGCTGAAGGTCTTAATTTCTTTCTCCACTCTTCCACCACCCTGTGCATATGTGAACTTGTTAAGTGTGTTTATGAGCCTCTGGCACCTCGGAGTGAATGGCTGTGTTGGGCGTGGCATGCACCAAAGTGGTTGCCCATCCACATGACCAAATCAGCATGATGAACCCTATTGGC
>NW_015163731.1:29339-38101 GCF_001447785.1 Gekko japonicus | reverse complement strand
TACCCCACTCCCAGCATTAAAATTTAAGGGGCTGAAGGGAGCCAGACTGGGATTTTATTTGGATGAGGGAAAACTTAGGTGGGGCTGTACAGTTAACAGCCAGGAGGGGTACATGGAGAAACAGAAAGAAAAAAAAAGCAGTCTTCTAATTGCTGCCAGTAATCTTATACCCTAATAGTGATGTCAGAATATCTTTGGATACTTAAAATCCAGTGACTGAAGCTGTGAACAGGCAACAATCTTTCTGCAAAACTGAAAAGGTTTGAAGAAAAAGGATTAAAAAAATTACACTGGGCATAGGGATGCCAGCCTCCAGGTGGGACCTGGGGATCCCCTGGAATTACAGCTCATCTCCAGGCAACAGAGATGAGCTGGAGAAAATGGTTGCTTCAGAGGGTGGACTCTGTGGCATCGTACCCCACTGAGGTCCCTGCCCTCCCTACGCTCCACTCCCAAATCTCCAGGAGTTCTCCAGCCTGGATATGGCAACCCAATCCCTCATGCCTGGGTGGTCGCTGGGTGGATCTGGCAACCCTAACTGGGCAGCTTAAAAAAATCCATGAGGGGCTTTGTATGATAGCCAAGACCATGCGTGGAACCCAGTGCCTGATAGGCGGCCAATGGAGCGACTGCAGGATGGGAGTAATATTCACGCTCCACTTAACTCCTGATAATAACTGAGCTGTTGCATTCTGCACCAATTGGAGTCTCCAAGGGTGTGATCAGGTGGGCTGTTTGATCCTATGTTCTCACTTCTCCCTACCAGATGTAATGTGTGCATCCAGACAACGACATCTGTCTTCCATTCCCCAGTCGTCGGCGCTCCGTCCTCACCCCTGACTTTCCCAACACTGGAAAAAGTATGGTATTTACAGATCCAATTGGTCTCATCATGCATTTCCAGCTGTCTGATCTCTCCGTTGTGTGCTCAGGCCATTTGGAAGGTCTGCAGCTTCCACTCCCTGACTACCATTCCCCCACACACACAGTTAGCGATATGCGCATAACTGCATATTTGCCCCTGGCAAATAAGTGGTTCTGTGCATGAGCAAAGTAATTTAAAAAAAAAGAAGAAGAAGCTGCCTGCCTGCTGCTCCGTGGTGACTGCACAGCAGTAGTCTGATTGGTTGACCGCAGGGTGGGCAGGATTAGGGTGGCGTGCCTGGTCAAAACTCTCTGGAACAAATGGTTCTGAAAGAATTAGAGGTGCAGCCAGTCCGCACCAAGCCTGTTGTCTTACCGCAGCCCAAGATGACTTTCAGGGGAAACCTTCAGTAGTTTTATCTCAATGTTACCGTGGCATGGATCCAACTGATCTGATCAGCTAGGCCATCCTCTGAGCTAAACTAAGTTGGAAGGAAGCATTTTTTAAACAAATGCATTAACTTGCTTCTCTAGTAGTAATACCGGATTCAGTATAACCTCTAAGCTCTAGACCAGGGGTGTCGAACTCATTTGTTATGAGGGCCGGATCTGACATAAATGAGACCTTGTTGGGGCAGGCCATGTGTGTCATAAAATGTAATGCCAGGTAGCAGAGATACAAACGCAGCAGCAGCAGAACTGGAAGAAGAAGTAGAAGGCAGCCAGTTCCACTGCAGGCCTGATAGAAGCCTTCCGGGGGCCTCATCTGGCCCCCGGGCCGCATATTTGACACCCCTGCTCTAGACCAAGCCAACAACGGTCAGCTGAACCCCATCAAAAGTGGGGAGAGCATAACGTCCTTCAAGATCTCTTCCTTCCCCACCAGCATTATTTCTGACTTGTCAGGGCTGAGTTTCAGTTTGTTCACTCTTAGCGATTGTTACGTTGGACAGGCCATGATTCAGAACTTCTACCACATTGCCAGCTGTCAAGAGAGTAGCCATTTTTGATGGAATCCTTCCGCTATAGGTTACTTTCCCCCATTTTCACAGGTGCCGCCACCCCCCACAAACCCATTTCTCTTCAAGGCCGCTCTCCCGGGCTGGCCTAATTAGCTAACGCATTGCAGCTGAGAAACCTGGCCGGGAGGAGTCCGTTGCTCAGACTTTGGAAGAATTCCACACACACAGCCCGATGATCATTTGAGGGGGGTTGATGTACTATGGCCGGCGTTCCTCATAAGAATAGCTATGCAGCCGTTAAGCCAGCTTCACATTACCTTTTTCTCCCTCTTTGCTGCCAGAGACTCTACTTGAATTATGCTCTAGAGACCTCAAGCCTCACAGAACAACAAAGCTGAATAGGGTTAATGTGAGCAGTCAGTGATTTTAGTTTTATTATTTCCTGTGCATTCTACTTGCTGAACTGTATACTCTGCCAGTTTGGAGTCGTGGTTCAGTAGCGCGGACTCTAATCTGGGAGAACCGGGTTTGATTCCCCACTCCTCCACTTGCAGCTGCTGGATGACCTTGGGCAAGCCATGGTTCTGTCAGAGCTGTTCTCTCAAGGGCAGTCCTCGAAAGAGCTCTCTCAGCCCCACCGACCTCACAGGGTGTCTGTTGTGGGGAGGGGAAGAGAAAGCGATTGTAAACTGCTCTAGACTCTGAGTGAAGGGCAGGGTATAAATCCAATCTCTTCTCTTCTTCTTTTGACAACTTATTGGGATTTTGTTTAATATATTTCTTAATTCTATATTCTCTTTGTGTGGATTTAATGGCCCAAGCCCAGGAGAGCAGCTGGTCTGCCGTCACACCAGGAGATGCAGATAAGGAAATACAAAGCTGGATGCCATCAATATTTTGATGTCCGTCAACCCAGACTATGAATGATTTATCTTAACCAAATCAATGTTCTGCTGAAGTAGATGTTTTCCTTCTCAGGGAAATGCTGTTGCAGAAGGACTCCACCAAATCCCTTGAGAGCTTGGCCAGGGGTCCCCAAACGTTTCGAGCTGGCGGGCCGCTTTGGGATCCTGACGCGGTGTGGTGGCCGAAGCCACAGAATGGCTGCCACATCTTCAGTCACACAATGAAGGCCCTTGTGCTGTGGTGGCAGCTGCTGCCAAAACAATGTTTTCAGAAACCTGCAGAGGCAATAAAATCTCCAATGGGCGATGTGATGAATCTGTGGGCTCTTTTCCTTTAATGACTAAAATGCGCTCCAATCAACCACACTTTTTTCAAACGGACAACAAGAAAGAAGTTTAATTTCTCTGTTTTACAAATAAACACACACATCAGTACTTGACCCAAGACTTGAGCACAAGGAAAATAAAAACATCTAGACAGAGTAACTTGCACTATAAAACAACGTCTGTCCTGCAGACAAAAACTTCCCACGCAATACGTCCACTCCTTCAGCCATAGCTGGCAACAATAACTCTTTCGTGCTGCATGCCAAAACCTGGTTCTGTTGCTGGCATGGTATCTGTTAAGCTTCTCGCTTAACAAAGAAGTCGGAGAGTGATTCAGCAAGAACACAACTTTAATCTTCCACTCGAACACAACTCCAACACGGATCAACATCAGATAGCCAGAACAGCCTTTACATTGCAGCTGTCCTGCTTTTAAACATTCCCGGCTAATGTAGCCACACCCACTGTACAAATACCAACCAATAAGGTTGTTCACATAAGGACCAATCACCCTAGCAAAGCAATGCCTCTGGCCCAGCCCCAGCCCCCCCCCCCCGAAATTGGAAAGTCTACACCCTTAGAAGAAGAAGAAAAAAAGAGATTAGATTTATACCCCGCCCTTCACTTGGAGTCTCAGAGAAGCTTACAATCTCCTTTCCCTTCCCCCTCCCCACAACAGACATCCTGTGAGGTAGGTGGGGCTGAGAGAGCTCTGAGAGAAATGGCTCTTTTTCAAGAACAGCTCTTATCAGAACTACAGCTTGCCCAGGGTCATCCAGCCAGGTGCAAGTGGAGGAGTGGGGAATCAAACCCGGTTCTCCCAGATTAGAGTCTGCGCACTTAACCACTACACCAGCTTCCTGGGCTAGTAACACGATTAGATGGATTTGGATCCTAGTCCAGGACGAAGCTTTACATTACGCTTCAATTAGATGTTTCACAACATATCATGCATTCAAGGCAGCTTTGAATACACTACAGTATCCCTTGTCCCTCCTTTTTGGAGGGATATTTTTGTTTTTGTATTTTTATATGTGTGTGTGAGAGACAGTATGTGTGTGTGCACCTGGAGATCATGGTGACCTCTGGTGAGTGACCCCTTCTGGGGGCCTGGAGGATATTCAGAGAGGCGGCTGAATAAAGCCTGCCCCCGCCTCCCGACGGCTGGTATCCCTTGGACGTCTCCCATCCAAGAACTTCCCAGAATTGACCCTGCTTAGCTTCCAAGATAGGATGAGATCGGGCTTGCCCGGGCTACCAAGATCAGGGCCCCTGGTCCATTCTTGAAGCTTTTATTTATTTATTTATTTATCTTAAAGACTTAACATTCATGAAATTTTACAAAAAATAATAATATGTTTTATACCCTTTGTTCAAAAAAATATTTTTGTTGAATATCTTACCTGAAAACTGTAAAAAAACCCAAAAACTTTTATCTTATACTGCATTTGACTACAACTGTTAGAATACTTTATGCTAAATATTGGAGAAGAACAGAAACACCTTCGAGAGAAGAAATTTTAAGAAACATTTTGGAAACAGCAGAAATGGACAAATTAACTCTAACTCAAGGACAAAAACTCTTAACTCAAAGACAACCAGAAACCAAATTTGAAAATATATGACCAAGATTTTATAAGTGGTTGGAAGACTACAATAAGTAAATTATACAGACACTTAAAACTTGTTAAGGGTATATAAAGTACAATCTATATATCTAATAGCCAAGTTGCCCCCTCAGTGTGGATATCTAAACCCGCACATCGGGGGCTCTTGGGGGGGCAGAAAGATTTTCCTGCACACTTGGAGCAGTCCCCAGGTGTGCAGAAAAATCTAAAAAGTTGAAAAAATATACGGGGAATATTTAAATCCCCCCAAAATTAAAAGCGTTCCCTGTGCAGGTGCAGAGAATGCTCTGGCCATTGGAGGGGAAGCTCGGTGGGCCCGGTGGCTGGGAGCCACTCAGGCCTTTGTGCTGATGCCGGGGGGGAGCAGGAGAAGGCTCGGCAGGCCCTCATGGCTTGCCACCGGTGCGGGATGGGGGAGAAGGATTGGTGGGCCCGATGGTGGGGAGTTGCAAGGGCCTTGCCGTCAGTGCCGAGAGGGTTGGGGAGAAGGATTGGAAGACCCGGTGGCTGGGAGCCACAAGGGCCTTGCCGTTGGTGCCAGGGGGGTTGGAGGGAAAAGGATGGTGGGCCCGGGCCTCGCCGTCAGTGCGGGAGGGGGGGAGAAGGCTCACCTGTGGCTGCTTCCTTTTCCACGTGGAGCTCCTTCCCCCCCCTGTGAGTATCGTGGGTCCCCGTTTTTTGTTTTGATATATTTGCAAGTGATAGACACAACGATATAAGGTGAACATATATAAATGTATGATAAATTAGGCATGAGTTTGTCAAAGAAGGAACTGTAGGAATAATTTCCCATTCATTCTTGAAGCTGATTTTCATCTGCCAGTTCTACTGTTTGCTTTGGCTAATGAGGCAACAATTAGATAAGGATGAGCTTTCCAATTAACATTCAAGGCTTCATCCCTAAGAAGAAGCACCTGAAAAGAGCTCTTCCCATTCAAACTTAAACTGATTACATAACTGTTAACCTCCTCCCAACACTTACAGGATTTAAAGGGAAAGAACAATTAAGTCGGATCATCACAGGCAATCACAAGGCTTGCTGGGCATAAAACCACATCCGAGGACCATAGAGTTTTCCCTCGGATGACTGTGGCCCTGCCCCCAACGTGCCCGGCGTACCCGCGTCACTTCCATATGGTTTTCCCCCCGACAATCTTGGCCACGCCCCCAACGTGCCCTACGTCGTGCGTCACCTCTGGTGATGCAGCTTCGGGGGGCGGGGTTCCCCCCGGGGCCGATTCTGTCGCATCGGAAATCGGCCCTCTAAAGCGGGGGATTCTCCGCCCCCCGGGCCCATTTGGCAACCCTACCTGTTGACCCTCTGCGGCAGCTGGTTGGCCACTGTGTGAGACAGGAGGCTGGACTGGATGGACCCTCACTGTTCTGATCCAGCAGGGCCCTTCTGATGTTCTTATCAGGGGAAGGCCTCGGCCTCTATGCTCCGTTGTTGGCCGTCCATAAGAACTGGTTGGCCCCTGTGTACGACAGGAGGCTGCACTGGATGGACTACTGGTCTGGTCCAGCAGGGCTATTCTGATGTTCTTACCAGGGAAGGCCTCTCTGTCCTGTTGTTAGCCCTCCAGAGGAACTGGTTGGCCACTGTATTAGACAGGATGCTGGGCCAGATGGACCATTGTTCTGATCCAGCCGGGCTCTTCTGATGTTCTTATGACAGCCTAAGCCACTTCTCAGAGAGTAAATGGCGAAAGGTTGGATGGTGTCATGTTTGCTGATATTTCTTGTTGTCCTTGGTCCCCTTTAATTTTAGGCACTAGTTAACTAGGGTAGTATAAAATGGTTTTGTTAGTGTTTCTTTAGAGTAGTTCTGGACAGAGATATTCAACAGAGGAAAGTTCAGCCATGCAACACAACTATCTTTATAGGGAACATGGTGAAAGAGTTATGATTTCTATTGATACTTCAGCTGAATATAAATGACAGACTTTATAGTAGACCAGGGGTAGCCAAACTGTGGCTCGGGAGCCACATGCGGCTCTTACACACATATTGTGTGGTAGGCTTGCCAAGTCCCCCCAGGGGGCGGGGAAACCCCCGCCCCAGAGGCCCGTTCCCCGGCGGCGGATCGGGCCCCGGGGGAACTCCACCCCCACGTGCACGTCACCCGGAAGTGACGCGGGTATGCCGGGCACGTTGGGGGCAGGGCCACAGTCATCCGAGGGAAAACTCTATGGTCCTCGGATGTGGTTTTATGCCCAGCAAGCCTTGTGATTTATGCCCAGCAAGCCCCGGGGGGAACCCCGCCCCCTGAAGCTGCATCACCAGAGGTGACGCATGACGTAAGGCATGTTGGGGCCGTGGCCCAGATCGTTGGGGGGGAAACCATATGGTTTTCCCCCCGACGATCTTGGCCACGCCCCAACATGCTACATCGTGCGTCACTTCCTGTGACGTTCCGGTGGAGTGCGCACGCGCACACATCCCCAGCCACTTCCCGGAGCGAGAGGACGCTCCCCCGCCGGTAAGTAATTTATATTTGGCAACCCTATCAACAGGAAGTTTATCTAGTGAATAAGCACTCATAATAATTTGTTTATCACAACTGCACACTACATACAAAACCATAGAATACTTTTTTACTTTTGATATATGAGGGTTTTGTTGTTGTCGTTCTTGCCCCAGGACCCAGGTGACCTCTCTGGAGATGCCATGTTTCTTTCGGAAGCAGAAACAGCAAAGAGCATATGCTGGAACAAGCAGGTATTAGGAGAAGATCAAATCTTGAGATTTCGTCTGTGTCCTTTGCAAATGAACCTATGCAATAGGGCTGTTGACGTGTGGGTGGCACAAGCAGGGGTCATTTCCTGCAGGAGCGCACAAGAGCGGAGCTCTGGCAGTAAAGAGCCCAGGGGGCGGGCTCATGCAACAAGCCCCACCCCCTGTTCCCAGCAGCCCTCAGTCAGAGCAAGAGCAGCCAGGTAAATTGCAGAGCCCTGTGCATTCCCCCCACCCCCGAATAGCAAGCAATCCAAAACAGTCCAGTGGAGCCTGAGCGGTGGGTGTTGCCTTCTGACACACTTC
Source organism: Gekko japonicus (assembly GCF_001447785.1). Taxonomy (NCBI): domain Eukaryota; kingdom Metazoa; phylum Chordata; class Lepidosauria; order Squamata; family Gekkonidae; genus Gekko; species Gekko japonicus. The sequence continues at coordinate 30,376 of NW_015163731.1, read as the reverse complement.
CGGTGATGTCAAGGAGTGTGGTATATGCAAATAAGTTATGCTAACGAGCTCCTGCACCTCTTTTTCTACGAAACGACCCCTGGGCACAAGAAACCAGGCGTGTCGCTAGTGTGGTTTTGTTGTGATAACTGTCCACCGTTCAGGTCTCTCCAGCCACACCCCACCATCACGCAGAATGGGTAGAGCGGGAGGATCGGCTATAACGTGTCTCTCTTCATTACCGAAAGGAGACATGATCTCCCCCCCCCCCCCCCTTTATTTTCATTTTGAAACTTGTCTCCCATTCCAGACTTTGACATGAGCTCGGTTTCAATTGCGCTGCTCTGTTTTTGGCGTGAGCTGGGACGTCGGCACTTGCAAGTCCTGCCAGCTGGCCCCGGTTGTGACGCAGCCTCCGCGGGGCATGCTTCCGAAGACCCACAAGCCCTGGCACCGTGGCCCTCGGCTGAATGATGAACGAACAAGGGCTCCGGTGATGGGGAGAGACCTCAGTCTGGAGCTGGGCTGTCAGTAGTTGGACGGAACATGCAGAAAGAAGGGACGGTCACATTCCGTTTCGACTGTGCCAGGAGGAAGACGGCGCGTGGGCAGCTCTCTCTGCCTGCACAGACACAAATATACTTTCTTCCTCTTGTATTCTAACAAGCGTACATGAATCTTCTCCTCTGTCTGGCGACGGGCACGTGGGGTGCAGTAGCTGAAGCGGGGGCTGCCAACGTGGTGCCCACCAGCACTTCACCGGGTGCTTGCCAAGTGTTTTCCGAAAGCAGGTGGGCCCAGGTGGTGCTCTTCCATAGCAGAGCTTCCGGTTAGCCACGGGAAACTCTGAATGTTTGTGCAGATTGAAATAATGTTGCTTTGGTGGCAGTTGTCTCCAGGGATCATTTTGCAGGAGCTCATTAGCATAACTTATTTGCATATGCCACACCCCCTGGCATCACTGGAGGTGTGTCAGAAGGGAACACCCACCGCTCAGGCTCCACTGGACTGTTTTGGATTGCTAGCTATTGGGGGGGGGGGGAAGGGGAGGATTTGTC
>NW_015163731.1:6363-29262 GCF_001447785.1 Gekko japonicus | reverse complement strand
GGGGGGGGGGGAGAACGTGCAGATCTGTCCTCATAGAGGAGGGAGAGCTTGTACCTGAATAAAACTTGGTCTTAAAGGTGCCACTGGACTGTTTAGGACCGGGCGGCTGGGGGGGGGGGCTCTGCAACTTACCTGGCTGCTTCTCGCTCTGACTGAGGGCTGCTGGGAGCAGGGGGTGGGGCTTCTTGCATGTGCCCTCCTCCTGGGCTCTTTACTGCCGGAGCTCCGCTCCTGTGCGCTCCTGCAGGAAATGACCCCTGGTTGTCCCCATAGGGACGGTTTTATCCTGTCTCTCAGTCCTCTTTCCCAGTATATTGTTTGAATCATCCGCTTTCCCCTTGCACTTGCACGTTTTCTGGGCATGCGTTTGACTCCGCCTCCTGAGGCAGCCATTTTGTGGCTGTGCCCACCACCCTGTGTCAGGTCAGAACTCAAGAGGTGCTCACAGGTATGAAAAGGTTGGGGTCTGGCCTGTAGCTACAGTGTGGCTATGAGGGGCTCTGCCCCCTTCCTTAAAGGACCAGCCCCCTTCCTTAAAGACCCCCCTGCTTCTTAAATGCCCCCCATTCTTACTCCCCAGAGGGATCCTTTAAATGCCTTTGAGAAGAAGCGGGGGGGGGGCACGCATGTGTCTGCACTCCATGCCATGAATTCCACTCCAACCCAGCCCCACAAGCCACGAAATCCTGGCTACAGGCCTGGTTGGGGACCCCTGTGGGATCAGGGTTCCTATCCCTGCTCTGCCACAAAGCTCTCGAGGCTTCAGTCTAACCTACCTCGCAGCGGTGTTGTGAGAATAAAATGGAGCACAGGAAAAATGATACCTGTGCAGTCTCGTGAGCGAAAATTCCACGCTGTGAGCCACCAGCATTGAAGTGGTGAGCTATGAGCGATTTGGCTGCTGCGTCAGTTAGTTTGGTCTGGAGCCCTCCTTCCTGAGCTATGTGTGAGCCGGAGGCTAAAAAACTGTGAGTCGGCTCACACTCACTAAGCTTAGAGGGAACACTGCATGCCACCCCAAACTCCTTGGGGGAAAGGGCGGCATAGAAAAGGCACTTCATAACAAAAGGAGGGAGCAGGCAGGCTCATTCGATTCCGGAAGGAAGGAAGAACCAGGGCAGGGTATGTCATCCGCAAGGACCAAAGTACGCGGCGTAGACCTCTGTTGCTGTTTAAAGGACAGGAATGAAGGTTTAAAGGTGTTGGGGAAATCTTCAAGGAGGGGGGAAAGAAACCTTTCTGAATAGCTGCAATAGTCTCCCCCCCCCCTGCGCCCCAATAAGGAATCTAAAATGACCTTCCCATAATTTCATCCTTTGGCTTTCCACCCCATCCCGAGTGGGCGCACTGCACACTGAACAATGCCTCTCCCTCTTCTGTAGTCCTTTTTTGGAAACCGTTTGGAAATGTGATCCCTTCCCTTGTTTTCCCTCCGTGCAACACGTCTCCCACAGCTTATTGCCTCTCCTTTGCGTGCCTTTTGGCTCCCCACACGACCTTAACTGTCAGGCCCAGAAGCGGCCACAGGAGACGGGGATTCGGGGGGTGACGACAGAAGGGCATATTCTCCCTTCACCGCGGGGAGTGGTCTGGGCTGCCTCTGCGCCAAAAAGTTAAACCCCAGAGCACGACTGATGTTCAAACCGCCTCCGCCACACTCCAGAATCCCTTGTCTGCATAACCGTATTATTGTGGGCTCATTACTTCCTGTGGCTTGGGCCTAAAGCTCCGGTTCACACAGGGGATGCAGGGGTGGCCTACCAGATGGTGGCCAAGGAACCTGGCAGCCAGACTGCTGGCTTATATCTCTGGGAAACTGCAAGTTGGCTTGCGGCTCTTTGGGCTGCCAACGCATAGTTAGGAAGTTCCTGGAGATTTGGGGATGGAGCCTAGAGATTGGGATTAGGGGAGGGGTGGGACCTCAGCGTGCAGACTGGTGTAGTGGTTAGGAGTGCAGACTCCACTCTGGGAGAACCGGGTTTGATTCCCCACTCCTCCACTTGCAGCTGCTGGTGTGACCTTGGGTCAGTCACAAGTTCTTCCGGAGCTGTTCTCTCACGGGCAGTTCTCGAGAGAGCTCTCTCAGCCCCGCCTACCTCACAGGGTGTCTGTTGTGGGGAGCGGGAGGGAAAGGAGATGGTAAGCCACTCTGGGATTCCTTCAGGTAGTGAAGGGCGGGGTATAAATCCAACCTTTTCTTCTCCTAATGCCATACACTCCACCCTTTCAAGCGGCCATTTTCTCTAGGTGAACTGATCTCTCTCGTCTGGAGATCAGTTGTAATTCCAGGAGATATCCAGGACCCACCCGGAGGTTGGCAACACCACATTCCAGGAGTTCTTCTGGCTCCAGATGCCGCCATCTTTTCTTAATATTTAATGTTTATATTCTATAAGCTGCCCTGAGTCCGCAATGGCAGGGAGCACGGGATAGAAGTTGAACAAATAAAATAAAACAAATTAATTAATGGGCACTTTCAGCCACACACACGTAAGACAGGGACTTTCAGGGTCATGACATATTCTTTTTTGTTTCAATTAATTTCCTCCCTTGAAATATTTATCCAGCATTTATATCGCCCACCAAATCCTCGCATGTTTTTTGAGGATTGAGTAGACACGGGGGGAATCGCATAAAGCTGCGGGGAAAAACGGGGCCGCACAGCAGCTTGTGTGAAATTGACACGTACCATCGGCGCAAAAGGGAGGAGTGAGCACGGAGCAGCGCTTGTGGGAAATCACCCTAACAAACTTTATTATAGCATAGTCAAAATACTTAAATGCTTAAAAGTTTGCAATTGATCTTTGCGCGGACTCTAATCTGGGAGAACCGGGTTTGATTCCCCACTCCTCCACTTGCACCTGGCTGGATGACCTTGGGCAAGCCGTAGCTCTGATAAGAGCTGTTCTTGAAAAAGAGCAGTTTCTGTCAAGAGCTCTCTCAGCCCCACCTACCTCACAGGGTGTCTGTTGTGTGGGGGGGAAAGGAAAGGAGTTTGTAAGCTGCTCTGAGACACTTTTGGGTAGTGAAGGGCGGGGTATAAATCCAATTTCTTCTTCTTCTTCTTATTTATTTATTTATTTAATTCCATTTATACCCCGTCCTCCCCGCATGCGGGCTCAGGGCGGCTTACAACCGTAAGGCACAAAGGTGCAATAAAATACGATACAATGCCTCTATCAATTCACGGTATCTTCTTTCGAGAAACACAGCTCTCTTCATCAGATGCATGGAGGGTAACTGACTGATGGACCAAGGGAGGGGCTGATTCAGTATAAGGCAGTTCCATGTGTTCATCTGTTCATTGAGTTATTATCTGGGGCTGTCGTTTAGAATCTGCTTCTGGTTTAGAAGCAAACGATAGTTTTGTTGGGAATGTATGGGTTGCAAGGTCTCAGATTCCAGCCATTATAGGGTTAACTTGTTTACCTTCTCTACTATTGTTAAGGCTGACCTGGAAGGGAAACCTGGCAGACAGTCATTGCAAGAAAAGCCCGCAAATGTTAATGGTATTGATTGGTTACTGGTTTAAGGTGACTTCCTTTCTAGGGGTCAAGAAGAAGGAGATTCTCCATTGTTGTGTAGTTGTTGTGTGACCATGCTTTATAGCAGTAAGATGTGACAGTGTAGGTCTAAATATGTTTGTTATTTTGTAGGTTTCCTGTGTACCTTTTACCCTTAGAAAGAAAGCTTTTTAAACAGAAAGAAGTGTCTCCTCTCCAGTGAAGCAAAGATCCATTGCAAACTTTTAAGCATTTAAGTATTTTGTCTATTTTCCCCAACAAGTTTTAACTGCAAGGTGACTGTGAATTGTTCCCCCAGAATACGCAGAACAGAATGTTCTCTGGGATTTGGCTCCCCAGATGAACAAAGGGCGAACAGGGTCAAAAACCCGAAAACTTGCTTGTAGAATTGGAGATCTCACAATGCTACATTAGTAAAAGACGCCACTCGCCAGAGGCAGTGCCAAGAGATTCTTGTGCAGACCGTTCCCATTGCTGGTTCAACTTGTTCTTCACTCTGCAGTTCACACCAGCTCCTTGCTAAGATGCTGTGTGGCTCCAGCACGACAAACCACTGGGTTGTTGCACTTGGCTTTTGGTCATCCTCCTTCTAGCTTGAGAAACTGCACTCTGGTTGGTTGTTTGTGTCCGCGTGGGAGTCATCTCCTCAACTTTATAGCGGCAAGTGAAGACATCTGGTACAGACCTTCAAGTGTGAAGGGAGCGACCCTGTTAGGGTGTGCAAAACAAGCTATTCTACTAAAGGGATTGGGTTTCAACAACATGGTGAAAGAAACTGCTAATATTCCTTCCTTCAGGACTTTGTGTCTGTGTGTAAATTGACTCTTGGAGAAGAACGAAGCTAAGAGGATTGGGAACAGCGGTAAGGGGATACTTCTGGCAAAGTCTTGCTGGGAGGGAGGGAACAATTTGCAAATGTTGTTTAGCTGTTTGCAGATGGAGGCTACATGCTTATTAAGATGGTGTGTTCTCACCCATCGGAGGGACCTGGTTTATTTAAGCAGGCCGTCTAATCATGGATTATATACTTGGACTAGCAACATCTCTCCAAGGTCTCAGGCAGAGGACTTTCCCACTGCCTCTACCCATCATTCGTTAATTGGAGAGGACAGAGATTGGACCTAAGACTTCACACGTGCAAAGGAGGGGCTCCACCACTGCGCTACGGTCTCTCCCCATGGAGTGAATGGGAGACTTCACTCCCAGGCTCTGCAACTGATTTTACGGATGGACCTTCCAATGTCATGTAACCTCTTCTATAAAACGGGCAAATGGGATGAAACCTAAAGCCTCGTTCTTGAATCCTTTTGTAGCGTAAGCTTTGAAAACAAAATATATCGGCTCCAAGGCTTAACCACCAAAGTGAACCCTATTGAACCAGTTTGGTGTAGTGGTTAGGAGGGCCGACTCTAATCTGGGAGAATCAGGCTTGAGTCCCCACTCCTCCACATGTAGCTGCTGGAGAGACTTTGGGTCAGTTACAAGTTCTCTCAGAGCTGTTCTCTCAGGAGCAGTCCTCAAAAGAGCTCTCTCAGCCCCACCTGCCTCACAGGGTGTCTGTTGTGGGGAGGGGAAGGGAAAGGAGCTTCTCAGCCGCTCTGAGACTCCTTCGGGTAGGGAAGAGTGGGATATAAATCCAGTTTCTTCTCTTCTTCTATTCAAGGAGCTGCAGCTCACTGGCAGAGCATCTGCTTGGCCTGCAGAAGGGCCCAGGTTTAATTCACGGTATCTCCAGTTAAAAAGGACCAAGCAGTAGGTGATGTGAAAGACCTCTTTGCCTGAGACCCTGGAGAGCTCCTGCCAGTCTCAGCAGACAACAGAGACCTTGATGGACTGGTGGTCTGATTCAGTATCAAGCAGATTCATATGTGATGCTTATGGTAAAAATGGGCGGGGGGGGGGAATGAAAAATTTCTCCCCTGTGGGAAATCTTCTTACACATGACTCTCTCTTTTTGGAGCACTGCCTCACACGACCACCAGTATCTCTGCGGCATGTGAATTAATCAGAAGAGGAAAGCTGGGCTTTCCTGTGAAATCACATTTTCCGTCTCAGTGCAGCTGCTCATTAAAACATTCAGGGAAGAGCTGAAACAAAGAAGAAGGGGGAAACTAAATCCTTCCTCTAAGACTTTAAAAAACAAACAAAAAACAACGCTTTTTCTTTTGACATAAGTGCAGATTAAGGAGCTGCGGTGGCTCAAGTGGTTAAGACGCTGAACTGTAGGCTGTGGAAGGTTGGTAGTTCAGCAGTTCGAGACCCGGGTGCCACATGATGGAGTGAGCTCCCATCTCTAGTTCCAGCTCCTGCCAACTGAGCAGTTCTAAAGCAAGAAATTGCAAGTAGATGAATAGGTACCACTTCGGTGGGAAGGGAACAGCGTTCCGTGCGCCTTGGTGTTTAGTCATCCCGGCCACATGACCACGGAAACGTCTTCGGACAGCGCTGGCTCTTCGGCTTGGAAACGGAGATGAGCACCACAGCCCTAGAGTCGGACTTGACTGGCTTTCGAGCAACGGAACCTTTACCTTTACTTTAAGTGCAGATTAGGACACAAATATGGGAACCCTGTTGTATAAAGGTAAAGGCTCCCCTTGGTCTAATCCAGCAGGGCTCTTCTTATGTTCTTCTGAGGGCCTTGGCCTCTCTGCCCTGTTGCTGGCCCTCCAGAAGAACTCATTGGCCACTTTGTAAGAAAGGATGTTGGACTAGATGAACCCCTGGTCTGATACATCACAACTCTTCTTATATTCTTATCAGGGGAAGGCTTCGGCCTCAGTTCCCTGTTGTTGGCCCTCCAGAGGAATTGGTTGGCCACTGTGTGAGACGGGATGCTGAAGTAGATGGATCCAGCAGGGCTCTTCTGATGTTCTTCTGAGGGCCTCAGCTTCTGTGCCCTGTTTGATGACCCTCTAGAGGGACTGGTTGGCCACTGTGTGAGACGGGATGCTGTCCTGGATGGACATCTGGTCTGATCCAGCAGGGCTCTTTTCATATTCTTAGGTTCTTAAGTGGTTAAACCAGCCTAGCTGGACCACACCCAACTGGAGGCAGAGAAGGGGAGAAATATTTGGGGGGAAATAATGACTCAACTCTATGCCATCAGAGTGCCTTCCACACCTCAGGTAATTGGCACACCTGTTTTCCAGGCCTGGACAACATCTCAGCTCCCGAGGGTGCTCTCCTTCGTTTCCAAACTGGTTGCCCTTTGGGGACAGACCCTTGGTTGTCATAGAAACTACGAAATCTCAAACCCTCCTTGAAGGTTACGCTCTAGTAAAGTTGCTAAAACCAACACATGAGCAAGACAGATGGTATTCTACTAAGCTAATAAGCATGGCTGGATCATATGCTCAAATATTATGCATAGATTTAGTGCAGTGGGACCTCATGCGCGGCGTGGGTATCATTTGATTCCTTTCCCCTTGGGCTCCATCAGGGTGGAACGCTTTCAGCATGGAGCTGGCTCTCTGCCGTTAGGTGGGCTGCTGGTTTCCTGGAAATACCCCTGTGGTCAACTCCACGCCCATGGCCATGTTATTCATACATGCGTCTAGGGTTGCCAGCCTTCAGGTGGAAGATACAAAAACTGAGGCTCACAGTGATAGGAAGATATGCAAAAGTGTATAGCACTGTGTAGAATAGATGTATGTTCAAAGTAACTGTTGTGCTGTTTTATTTTTATTGTTTTATTTTTCATGTTGATGTTTCTATTTTTTTGTCGTTCAGTCGCACAGTCGAGTCCGACTTTCTGCGACCCCATGGACCACATCACGCCAGGCCCTCCTGTCTTCCGCCGTCCTCTGCAGTTTGCTTAACTTCATGTCCGTTGCCTCGATAACACTGTCCAACCATCTCATCCTTTGCCGTCCCCTTCTTCTTTGACCTTCAGTCTTTCCCAGCATCAGGGTCTTCTCCAGTGAGGGCTCCCTTCTCATTGAGTGGCCAAAGTATTTGAGCTTCAGTTTCATTATCTGGCTTTCCAGGGAACAGTCAGGGTTGATTTCTTTTGGGATTGACTGATTTGATCTTCTTGCAGTCCAAGGGACTCTCAAGAGTCTTCTCCAGCACCAGTACAGTGCTGTACGGTGAGTACGGCTAGGAGACGCCTGAAAGATGTGCCTGTGTGAACCCGCCCCTTTAATCCGCTACCCTGAAACTCTTGCTGGTCTCAGACGTGCTCCTGGACTCAGTTCTGTGATCTCTTCAGACATTCCCCCCCCCCCCGGATCCCCTTCTAAAAAAATCAGCATTGTAAGTCCTCTTTATTTTCTGGTTTATTTAACCTGACATCTGAGAAATCAATTGATAGAAGGCAATTTGTCCATCTTGTATAGTCCCTGTGGATTGTGTCAATCATCGTTTTAGCCAGACGCAGTCTAGGAATCATATCCTGCCAGCAATGCTCCCTCTAAGCCGTGGAGTCTTGTGAGCAGAAATTCTACCTTGTGAGCGACTGGCATTAAAGTTGTGAGCGAGACATTTGGCTCCTGCATAAATTAGTTTGCTCTGGAGCCATCCTTCCAGAGTGAAGACAAGAATATGTGAGCCGGAGGCTAAAAAAACTGTAAACTAGCTCACACTAACTCAGCTTAGAGGGAACTACTTGCCACTGTGGTTAACAGGATAGAATATTAGAACTGTTTTCAGGATCTTAGCTGAGTAATTACTGGATGCGTTTGGAGACCTAGGTGGTGTTAGATTGGTCCATTTCAACACTCTTTTTTTCCTGTTTGAACATATGGAATAGTAGAATCATAGAATGTTAGAGTTGAAAGGGACCTTGCAGGTCGTCTAGTCCAACCCCCTGCACTCTGCAGGAGCATAGCTGAAAGAGAGCCCTACAACATACCCGAAAGATGGTCATCATCCAGCCTTTGCTTGAAAACGTCCAGCATCCACCACCTCCCAAGGCAGTCTATTCCACTGCTCATCCACTCTTACAGTTAGGAAGTTTCTCCTGATATTTAGCCGGTATGGACTCCCTTGTAATTTCCACCCATTAGATCTAGTCTTGCAGTCTGGAGCGAGAGAGAATAGATCCGCTCCATCTTCTACATGAAGACTGCAATCATCTCCCCTCTAAGCCTTCTCCTTCCCAGGCTAAACATACCCAACTCTTTCAGCCTTTCCTTGTAAGACTTGGATTCCAACCCTCTCACCATCCTGCTTGCCCTCTTCTGGACACGCTCGAGCTTGTCAACGTCCTTCCTAAAATGTGGTGCCCAAAACTGGACACAGGACTCCAGGAGAGGCCTGACCATAGCAGAATAGAGTGGAACTACCACCTCCCGTGATTGGGACACAATGCTTCTGTTAATGTATCCTAAGATTGCTCTCCAGATCAGTTCATTGGTCCTTGTAGCTAATATCATCTACCCTGACTGGCAATTGCTTTTCAGCATCTCTGAAACAGGTATAGAGCCTGGCTAAAGATCCTTCTCTGTGGCAAAGCTAAAGAGTGAATCTGGAGCCATGCACATGCGAAGTGTGTGCTCAGTCAATGAACAATGATCCTTTCTATTTAATATGGGGATAAGTGTGACTTATCCATAATAAATAATGATTTCCTCCACTGAGTTGCTGTCAAGATGCATAAAATAGGGATTCCAATGCACCTTGCACATTACATTCTTATGCACCATGCACGTTTAAAAACATGCATGGGCACATGCTCGTGCATGTGGCAGAAATGGATTGCTATATGCCTCCCTGTAATTCTGCACCCAGTGACACAATCCAGGGAGAAGAAATTAAGTTGCCTGCCTGGGAAGTGATTTGTGTCGGCCAAGGGGTTGTATTTCACAAAGGCAGGCTTCGGAACAGGGAGGTGGACACGCTCCGGATTGGTGTGGAAGGCTGCTCTGTAAAGGATGGTATAGTGAGAGAGAAATCGAAGGCAATTAAAGAGATCCTGAAAGATTGCCAAATGGTAATCTTGAGACCACCATTCTCTCACACTTTTAAAAACTTTCTCTCTCTCTACTCCTCTGGCCTACAGGTCCTTAGTAGTATCAATGAATCCCAACTAGGAATAAGAGGAAGAAAGGGAGAATTCAAGCCAGAAAGGACCAGCTATACTCTTGTGTCCGACCTGGCCACGTGTGAGACCGGGTCCGCACGTGGTCTGGCAAAGAGCCTGAGCTTTGCACACAAGAACAATAGACTGCCAGATCCTAGTTCCCTCCAATTGGGAGACTAGGCTCCTTTAGTTAACCTATTGTTAGCCAGTAATGTAAATAGACCTATCACGGGGGTTGGGTGTGTGCTGGGTGTGGTTGTACCTTGGGAATAAAAGCTGGCCTGCGAGCCGGCTAGTCTTGTCTTGTTCCTGCACTATCTAATAAACCTATGAGCTGATTTTACTACATCATGCATTGGACCCAGTATATTATATATACCCTATTAGAGAACACGTCTGGTCACAAGCTGCCCAAACTCTCATGGCTTTTAGCAGTACAAGAACTCGTGAGCACTCCATGAAATTGCTGAGCAGTAGGCTTAGAACAGATCAAAGGAAGTCCTTCTTCACCAAAAGAGACATTCATAAGTGGAATTGACTGCCACAGGAAGTGGTGGCAGCTAAAGGCACAGACAGCTTCAAGAGGGGATTGGATGAAGATATGGAGCAGAGGTCCATCAGTGGCTATTGCTGTGGCTATTATTATATCTTTTAATATAAGTTATGTTTATGTAGTACGATTTTATATGGATTGACAGTTTTAATGGAATTTTAATGTATATTTATTTATGCTGTTAGCAGCCCTGAGCCTGCCGAACGGTAGGGAGGGTGGGCTATGAATGTAAATATAAATAAAATAAATAAATATATAGTTGGAGCCAGTTTGGTATAGTGGTTAAGAGCAGTGGACTCTAATCTGGAGAACTGGGATTGATTCCCCACTCCTTCACACCTGTGTTTTGGCCACTGTATGACACACAGTGTTGGACTGGATGGGCCACTGGCTTGACCCAACATTGTTTCTCTTATGTTCTTATGTTTGAGGCAGTGATGCCCTGTCTTCTTGGTGCTTGGCAACATTGGGAGGTGCTTCTGGAGTTCTGGCCCCGCTGCTGTACCTCCTGATGGCACCTGGGATTTGGCCACTGTGTGACACAGAGTGTTGGACTGGATGGTCCACTGGCCTGACCCAACATGGCTTCTCTTATGTTCTTAACATGTGGCCATTTTACAAATGGGACTCTTCATGTGAATAAGCATGTAGATTGGTCCTCCATCACAGTGTAATCAACAATGTTTTGAGAAATAACCAATTCCCTAGTCATCGTTTAGCATTCACAGCTCCCACAATCCTTTGCAGCTTACTATGAAATGCTCATGTGCACTGGAATTGTATTCTGCCTTTGTTTATGTCCATGACAGGGGCTTCTTTATCCATCCCCTCTATTGTTGCCTTCCACCAGGAAGCGATGACTTTTCTGTTTTGTCTGGCGTTCCTTCCCTGACCCTCTGTCTTCTTCATGAGTTTATATGTTTTGTTTAACCATTGCAAGCTTGCTTTAATATTTTTTGCTTGGGTATTCTGTGTTGGGTGGAAAGGTGGCCTAAAAAGGTTTTAAAGAAATAAATTAAAGAAATGAAACTTACCTTCTTCAGAAAGCATTGGGAAGCTTCCTTATCGTGCTGCCAGGAAACCGATCAGAACCCGCCAATCTCTGGCTGTGGTCACACGGCAAGTTTATCCCGATTTGTTCCCACTATAGATTTGATCAGGAATATTTTATTTTGGGCTTGGATGACCACACATCCCTCCCCGAACTGCTTGCATCATGTGAGGAGGCTCCGGGCACCATCCAGATAGCTGCGCCGCTCCTTGGGTGGCATGGCTTGTGTTTTTTGTTTAAAGTGGCTTTGCGCATGCGCATATACACATGGCCAAATCACCACTCCCACCAGGACTCGTTGTACTCCCTTATTCTTGCAGGTTCCCCCTCCCCAACAGCAAACAAAATTAACCGGCGATGTACAACTGAGCACTGGAGTCTATATGTGCACTTGAACATTTATACGTTGAATTTATTCAGCACAGGATTACTCATGCACACAACAACGGAAGCTTGGGGGGGGGGGAACCAGGGGTCATTTCCTGCAGGAGCGCACAGGAACGGAGCTCCGGCAGTAAAGAGCCCAGGGGGCGGGCACATGCAACAAGCCCCGCCCCCTGCTCCCAGCAGCCCTCAGTCAGAGCAAGAAGCAGCCAGGTAAACTGCAGAGCCCCCCCACCCCCCGGCCCAAAACAGTCCAGTGGCACCTTTAAGACCAAGTTTTATTCAGGCACAAGCTCTCCCTCCTCTGCGAGGACAGATCTGCACGCCCCCCCCCCCATAGCTATCAATCCAACACAGTCCAGTGGAGCCTGAGTGGTGGGTGTTGCCTTCTGACACACTTCCGGTGATGTCAGGGGGTGTGGCATATGCAAATAAGCTATGCTAATGAGCTCCTGCGCCTCTTTTTCTATGAAATGACCCTTGGGGAAAACATTGCGAGAAGGACGTTCAGATGACCTAATCGCGATCATTGTGAGAGATGGCTGTGCAGATCGGCAAAATCGCGGATTCAAAGCACAAATATCCGGAAAGTACCTGATTTCCCAGGTGTCGGAAAACTCACTAGGGAACTGGGAGGATCGCGCGAGTGAGCCCACTTCGGTGCGGGAGACAGATGCAGGCGTCTGATCAGCAATTTTAAACACGAGAGGGAACAGCGGTGAAACCCGATCAAAATGACCGTGTGACCACGGCCTTTTTCTCTCTGTTATCCTGCTGAGATGGGAGTAAGGCCCAGGTGGAACTCTTTTGTCGAGAGTTCTTTGGCAAAGTCGTGTTAAATGAAGGTTGGGTCCAGTTTCCCCCCCACCCCGCCTTCCAAATCTCCCGAGCTGCCGGTGCAAAATAAGAGCCAGGAAGATAGGACCAGACTTTTATTTTTCTTGCACCTTATAATTTGGGCTAAATAGCCTTTACATCCCACAACATCTGTACCTCGCAGGACTTTTCAGTTCCGAGAGGAAGTCACTGTTTCGAAAACTCCACTCTGATTTTACTCTCTGTTAGCAGATGGCCCAGCTTCTAAGCATGAATATAGTTTTTCAACTTAATCCCACCTTCAACAAACGTCTGCCTTAAATGAACATTTCCGAGTTCACAGAGAGCAGGACAAAAACCCTGTGAAACTCAGCTTCAGAAGAAGAGAAGAGAAGTAGAGATTGGATTTATACCCTGCCCTTCACTACCTGAAGGAGTCTCAGAGCGGCTTACAAACTCCTTTCCCTTTCCCTCCCCACAACAGACACCCTGTGAGGGAGGTGGGGCTGAGAGAGCTCTTTCGAGGACTGCTCTTGGGAGAACAGCTCTGGAATTTATTTATTTATTTATTTATTTATTTATTTTGAGATTTATATCCCGCCCTTCCAAGCGGCTCAGGGCGGCTAACAAGCGGCTAAAGCCGGATTAAATAGATAAAATACAATAAAACAATATTACATATCCAAAATAAAATTCATAACAGTACTTAAGGAGCTCTATTATCCTGTATATAAATCCCCAAGATGGACAGTAATCCCAAATCGACGGCCAGCTTTATCAAATAGCGAGGGCTCCAGCAGTGATGTTCTCCCCACTTCCGCCAGGCGACACATCCCCCCCCCCCCCATAATAGGGGTAGATGATGGAACAGTACCACGGTGGTGGAATAGTGGCGGCGGTGGCTCCTACTCAAAAGCCTGGTGGAAGAGCTCTGTCTTGCAGGCCCTGCGGAACTGTATAAGGTCCCGCAGGGCCTGGATCTCCTCTGGGAGCTCATTCCACCAGGTAGGAGCCGCCACCGAAAACGCCCTGGCCCTAGTTTGGGCAAACTGAACGTCTCGGGGGCCTGGAACTTACAAGAGGTGGAGACTCCCCGATCATAGTGCTCTTGAGAGAACATACGGGAAGAGGCGGTCCCTTAAGTAAGCTGGAGCCCGGCCATTCAGGGCTTTAAAGGTAAGAACCAGCACTTTGAAGCGAATCCGGTATGCTATCAGCAGCCAGTGCACTGCTTGCAGCTCCAGCCGGATGTGGTCTCGCCTAGAGAGGCCCATCAACAGCCTAGCTGCAGAATTCTGCACTAGCTGCAGCTTCCGGAGTTGCGACAAAGGCAGCCCCATGTAGAGAGTGTTACAGTAGTCTAGGCTCAAGGTGACCGTCGCATGGATCACAGTGGCCAGGTCCTCACGGTCAAGGTAGGGGGACCAACTGCCAAGCCAGCCATAGATGGTAGAAGGCCGACTTGCCAGTGGCTGCCACCTGGGCCTCCATTGTTAATGAGGAGTCCAGGAGCACACTCAAACCCCTAACCTCCTGCATAGGCACCAAAGGCACTTCATCGAAGGCCGGGAGAGGGAGCCCCAGCCCCAGCCTGGTCCGACTCAAGCCCAGGACCTCCGTCTTTGCCGGGTTTAATTTCAACCAACTCAGTCTGAGCCAACCAGCCACAGCTTGTAATGCCCGATAAAGGTCATCGGGACCAGAGTCCGAATGGCCACCCAACATCAGATAGAGCTGGGTATCATCAGCATATTGATGACACCCGAGCCCACACCTCCAGGCAATCTGGGCGAGGGGGTGCATATAGATGTTAAACAACATCGGGGACAACACAGCTCCCTGGGGCACCCCACATTCAAGGGGGTGCCTTCGGGACAGCTGGTTCCCAATCGTCACCCTCTGTCCCCGATCTTGGAGAAAAGAGGCAAACCATTGAAGAGCAAGCCCCTAAATCCCCGCGTCGGCGAGGTGGCGGGCAAGCAACTGGTGGTCGACCATGTCAAACACAGCAGACAGATCTAACAACACCAGTGCCGCAACGCCACCTCGATCCAGATGCCTACGGAGATCGTCAATCAGCGCGACCAGTACCGTTTCCGTCCCGTGGCCCGGGCAAAAGCCGGACTGGAAGGGATCGAGGACGGAAGCCTCATCCAGGTAGCCCTGTAGCTGTGACGCCACCGCCCTCTTAATAAGTTTGCCTAGATAGGGCAAATTGGAAACCAGCCAATAGTTGGCCAATTCAGCCGGGTCCAAAGATGGTTTTTTCAAGAGAGGACGGACCATCGTTTCCTTGAGTGCTCTGGAGAACCGTTCCTCAGTGAGGGACTTATTGACAATCTCCCACAGTGAACCTCGAAACCCCTCATGGCCTGCTTTAATAAGCCAGGAGGGGCACGGATCAAGGTCGCATGTGGTTGGGCACACCAATACGAGCAACCTGTCAGCTTCCTCCAGGCTGAGTGGGTCAAAACAGCCTCAAGTTCCATAAGTGTTTCAATTGTGGCGGGGAGGTTGTGGCGGAGAGCCAAGACTTTATCTGCAAAATAGCTCGCAAATGCCTCACAGCCTAAGTCCAATTCCCTAGCATTTTGCCTGCCCTGAGCCAGAGCTGTCAAGGACCAAATCACACTAAATAACTGGGCCGGGCGTGAGCTAGCAGATGCAATCGGGTTGCATAGAAATCCCTCTTTGCGGCCTTGACTGCCATCTCATAGGATCTCATAAACGTCCTGTAGAATATTCTTGACACTTCGTCGCGAGCACAACGCCACCGTCTCTCTAGCCGTCTCAGTTCTCCATTCAGCAGCCACAACTCCTGGGTATACCAGGGTGCTCGCCTATCACGAGTGCGGAGAGGACGCCTTGGAGTGATCTCGTCGATGGCTGAGGAGAGTCGGCAGTTCCAATCCTCCACCAGCTCATCTAACGAGCCGCCAGGGGGCCTCGGATCCCGCAGAGCCATCTGGAGCCACATCCATCCAAGTCCATCAGGTCTCCGTTGACTTACAGCGACCCTGCAGGGTTTTCGAGGCATGAGACATTCAGATATAATCGCCTCTGTAGAGCGACCCCGGGCTTCCTTGGGGGTCTCCCGTCCAAGTACTACCCAGGGCTGACCCTGCTTAGCTTCCGAGATCTGACGAGTCTGGCCTAGAGAGGGTGATTTCCCACAAGCGCTGCTCCGCCCTCACTCCTCCTTTTGCCCCATGGTATGTGTCAATTTCACACAAGCTGCTGCGCAGCCGCATTTTGCCCCGCAGCTTCGTGCGATTTCCCCCGTGTCTCCTCAATCCTCAAAAAACAGGATTGAGTAGACGCGGGAAAAATCGCACGAAGCTGCAGGGCAAAATGCGGCCGCGCAGCAGCTTGTGTGAAATTGACACATACCATCGGGCCAAAGAGAAGAGTGAGTGCGGAGCAGCGCTTGTGGGAAATCACCCCCAGTGTGGTGCAATGGTTAGGAGTGCGGACTCTGATCTGGGAAAACAGGGTTTGATTCCCCACTCCTCCACTTGCAGCTACTGGAGTGACCTTGGGTCAGTCAAAAGTTCCCTCAGAGCTGTTCTCTCAAGGGCAGTCATGAATAAAACTGGGTTCATGAGCTGATTCATCCCCATCCCTGGTTATTTTTACCAGCTCCATCAGGCAAGGCGTCAGCCTTCATTTAGACCTGAGACACCCTAGCTATGATGCGGGGAGGGCGGGGTATAAATGAAATAAAATAAATAAATAAATAAATGATGCTGTGGTGGGTTCTCCAGGGAGAATCATTTCTTTTCCTTTGTCTGACAGCGGGTGAAGACTTTTTTGTTCTGTTTGGTATTTCCTCTTATTAGCCCTTTCAATGTGTTTTATATAATCGTTTTAGATATTAGATACGCTCTTTAATGTCTGAAATGTTTTGGTGTGGTGGTTAGGAGTGCGGACTCTAATCTGGGAGAACCAGGTCTGATTCCCCACTCCTCTGTATGCAGCTGCTGGTGTGACCTTGGGTCAGTCACAAGTTCTCTCAGAGCTGTTCTCTCACAAATAGTCCTCGAAAGAGCTCTCTCAGCCCCCCCACCTCCACAGGGTGTCTGTTGTTGGGAGGGGAAGAGAAAGGAGATTGTAAGCCGCCCTGAGACTCCTTTGGGTAGTGAAGGGTGGGGTATAAATACAATCTTCTTCTCCTCCTCCTCTTCTTCTTCTTCATATTTGCCTCCTTGGGGACCCTGAACTGGGTGGAAAGGCAGCATAGACATGTTTAAAATAATATAAGCAAATAATTTATGCAACACTGACCTCCATGATAGGGTGACTGTTGTGAAGAGAAAACAGAGAAAGGGAGCTGTTGTGAGCTGCTTTGGGTCCCCCAATGGGGAGAAAGAAGCAGAAAGGAGATTGTAAGCTGCTCTGACTTCTTTGGGTAGTGAAAGGCGGGGTATAAATCCAATCTCTTCTTCTCTTCAGGGGGAGCTATAGGCTTCCAATAGCAATATTCTGAGGAGGAAGGTGATGAGTAAACATTGTGATGATTTCTCAAGCTCTCTTTATGCTGCTTGTGTCTCAAGAGCAATGCTTCCTCTAAGCTGTGGAGTCCTGTGAGCGAAAATTCTACTTTGTGAGCTACTGGCATTAAAGTTGTGAGCAAGCGATTTGGCTCCTGCATCAGTTAGTTTGCTCTGGAGCCATCCTTCCTGAGAAGAAGAAGAAGAAGAAGAAGAGGAGGAGGAGGAGGAGGAGGAGAAGGAGAAGGAGGAGGAGATTGGATTTATACCCTGCCCTTCACCCGGCATTTCAGAGTGGTTTACAATCTCCTTTCCCTTCTCCTCCCCACAACAGACACCAAGTGTGGTAGGTGGAGCTAAAAGAGCTCTCTCAGGAACTGCTCTTGAGAGAACAGTTCTGAGAGAACTTGTGACAGACCCAAAGTCACCCAGCTGCTGCATGTGGAGAAGTGGGGAAATGAAGCCCACCACGCCAAAATGGCTCTCTTTGTTAAAGGCCTTAAAGGTGCCAGTGGACTCAAACTTTGTTCTGCTAACTTTCCTTGTCTGTTATCCTGTGGTCCTGGAACTCATCACAAAACAAACAGATGAACAGATCTACAGGGAAGATTAGATAAATTACGAGTGATCTAGTGGGGTGGATCTAACCATCCATAAAAGAGCCTTCCTCCCAGCTAAGGAGACTTCCACTAATTCACACCATGTCAGGTGGGAATGCGTGAACTTCATACAACCACCACGGTTGCTGGAAAAGCAACTGAAATGGAGTATAGGTTGACTAAAATCCGTAGCTGTTTGAGCCTGTGGTGGGAATGAGTCGCTCATCTGATGCCCATCCAACTATTTTCAGCACATAACATATGCATGGATTCCACGACCTCCAGCTTTAATAACAGGATCACACAAGAGGTAGAAGGTTTTGTATGGCTACTTCCTCGCTAGGCCTTTTTGAAGACTCAGCCCCGGGCCTGAAAGGTCACTGGAAGCCACCCCCCCCATTCCCTTGTGTCACCTGTGCCAGTCTCAGTTTTTCCCTCAGGGAAAAACAGATAACATGATACAATATCCCCTACCCCAATCTATATTTGGCACCAGAATTTGTTTGTCTTTACTGTTTCTGCAGCCGGAGTCATAAACAGCAAACCCTCATCCCACAATAAACCTCGTTCCACAGGAAAACATGGAAGAATTTAAAGGCTGCGACTGCAAAAGTTGTCAAGTGACTTGACAACAGCTGCTAGAAGTTTTGCCACACACAGGGCAGTTTATTGTCATTGTCTCTTAGTAACCAGGATGATTTTGCTTCTGGGGAGAGGAAGTCCTCATTAAATAAAGGGGAGATCATCCCTTAGAGCTGAACATCTGGGACAATCCAGCCAAATACGATCCACAGAGTCAATTTTACTGCTGCCGCAATTACAGAGTCAATCTGAGTATGAAATTCCATTAAGTCTTCCTGATATCACGGTAGGGCATTCAGACATGCTAGCATGAATACCGGCTAAATATCAGGAGGATACCGATACCGGTCGATACCGGCTAAATATCAGGAGGAACTTCCTGACTGTCAGAGTGGTTGAGCAGTGGAATGGACTGCCTTGGGAGGTGGTGGATGCTCCTTCGCTGGACGTTTCCGAGCGGAGGCTGGGCCGCCATCTCTCAGGTATGTTGTAGGGCTCTCTTTTGGCTCTGCTCCTGCAGAGTGCAGGGGGGTTGGACTAGATGACCTGCAAGATCCCTTCCAACTCTAACATTGTATGATTCTATGATTCTATGAATGCCCTTCTATACTTTGGAAGAATTAACTCAGGACAGCAGAATGTAATACAGCTGTATATTCAGGTTCTATATCCAGGCCGGCCCCCCCCCCCCCCGGCCATCAATTGGAGGTGGAAACAACGGTTGCCAGACCCAGGTTGGGAATGTCTTGGAGATTGGGGGAAGGATCCTTGGGAGGAATGGGGCCACAGCAGGGTACAAAGCCACAGAGTCCAAAGCACCCATTTTCTCCAGGAGAATTGATCTCTGTGGTCTGGGAATGAGCGGTAATTCTGGGGGATCCCCAGGCCCCACCTGGAGGCTGGCATCCCTAAGCAAAAAAAAAAATACAGCTGGGTTCATGTATAAGCTGCTACACTCAGCAAGTGAGTTGCTTCCATTGAACCCACCTGCTGCAGATGAAAAGCTGGCTGGAGGGGTGGGAGATGGCTACTTCCTGGCTGAGCCGTTGCCCTGACAACCACTCGGGATGGGTTGAAGGGGACACAGGTGTGCCTGCACGGTTGCCAGGGACAATGGCCAACCCCTTCCCTCTCCCCCTCTACAAAGCACTTTGTCCCTGTGGCACAGGCGTGGCTGTGTGTCCTTCAGCCCCTCCTTTGTGGCTGCCACGGTGATGGCCGAGCCAGGAAGTGGGCCTGCTTCCCCTCCAGCTCCCTTCTGCTGTCTTCCTCCGAGGAAATCCAGTAGTTTTGTTGTTGTTGTTCAGTCGCACAGTCGAGTCCGACTCTTTGCAACCCCATGGACCAGATCACGCCAGGCCTTCCTGTCCGCCATCGTCCTCCAGAGTTTGCTTAATTTCATGTTCATCGCACCGATAACACTGTCTAACCATCTCATCCTTTGCCGTCCCCTTCTTCTTCTTTGACCTTCAGTCTTTCCCAGCATCAGGGTCTTCTTCTCCAGGGAGTGCTCCCTTCTCATTGGGTGGCCAAAGTATTTGAGCTTCAGCGTCAGTCTCTGGCCTTCCAGGGAACAGTCAGGGTTGATTTCCTTTAGGATTGACTGATTTGATCTTCTTGCAATCCAAGGGGAAGAGACTATTCACACCCTGCTTGGCAGTCCGATGCCTTAGATGCACCTGAGTCCAATGGATTCCTGCCAGTTCTCAGTCCCCGGACTTCTCTCCGCAAAGCGCTTCTTAATAAAGGCAGTTCTCGTATGCCAGACAGGCACGCCCTTAGAAAGCCACAGCTCTCATGGCATTCGTGTCTACAGTGGCACACTGCACGTTCGTTTATATAATCTTACAAAATTCAGCTCAGTTCCATGCACCAGAATGATGATAAGAAGACAGATCAAAGGGCTGAATGGCGGCAAGGAAACAGATTTAATATAGATAAGGTTGCTGCAGGTAACAGTCGTGGCAGGGGAAGACATGCTTTATTGTTATTATTATTTAATGTCAGACCAGATTTAGTGTGTGTTTCACAGTCACTTCCAAGTCTGAACGTCAGCAGAAAGGTTGGGTTTTTTTTTTAATATATCGGTCAATACAACAAAGTTCGAGTCCAGCGGCACCTTTGAGATGACTAAAGTTTAATTCTGGGCATAAGCTTTCCCGTGCTGGCACCCTTCTTCAGGTGCACGAAAGCTTATCCCCAGCGTCAAACTTTGTTGGTCTTAAAGGTGCCACTGGACTCAAATCTTTCAGACCAACACAGTGACCCACCTGAATCTATCGGTCAATATAGTATCAGCCTCTGTGCTGGCACACAGAAGGCCCCTTCGAAATGCTTTGGCAACTTGGAGACCCATCCCATGTAGGGTTGCCAAGTCAATTTTTCTTACTGACGGGGGAGCCTCGCCGGGCTCCGGGAGCAGTCCTTCGATGTGTGCGTGTGCCGCCAGCACGTCACCGGAAGTGACGTGCGACGTCAATCACATTGAAGGCGTGGTCCCAATCATCCGAGGGAAAACCATAGAGTTTTCCCTCCGATAATCGGGGCCACGCCCCCAACATGATTGACGTGGTTGCGTCACCTCTGGTGACGCAGCCACGCGGTGCTTCGGGGGGCGGAGTTCCCCCGTGGCCCGATTCCACGGCGGCGGAAATCGGCCTCCGAAGCGGGGGTTTACCCGCCCCCACTTGGCAGCCCTAATCCCTTGTCAACAAGAGGTAGAGAAGAAATCCAGGCACTGGAGGATCCTCCACCCACAACTGGGGACAACTAACCCAACCCTAGTATTTTGAGGGGGAGGGAGTTCTCTTTGTCTACTCTTTCCACCCCACGCATAATTTTATGAACCTCTTTCATGTCCCTCCTTAGTTGTTTCTTTTCTGAACTGAAAAGTCATAGACTCTTCAGCCTTTCCTCATAGAGAAGGTGGTCTAATCTCCTAATCCTCTCGATTTCCCTCTTCTGTACTTTTTCCCGATCTGCAATGTCCTTTTTGAGATATATCAAGATAGGTCGCCATATCAGTCTGTCTGTAGCAGTAGAAAAGAGCAAGAGTCCAGTGGGACCTTAACGGAATTTGTGGCAGGGTATGAACTTTTGTGAGTCACTGCTCACTTCTCATGAAAGCTCCTAACCTTCCAGAAATTGTGTGTACCTCTTTAAGGTGCTACTGGACTCTTGCTCTTTTCTACTTTTTGAGATATGGTGACTAGAACTGTACCTGGTATTCCAAATGAGGCTGCACCATAGAGCTATACAGGGGCATTATAATATCGGCCATTTTATTCTCAATCGCTTTCCTAATAATGGCCCCAGTCACACGGGCTGGAAAATGCGGGGGGGAAGCATGGCTGTTGGCCCTGGACCAAAGTAACGTGCGGTAGCCCGATCAGAATTCTGTCGAGGTCCTGTGGTTAAGCTGTTAGGTGCCGATCACACAGCTAGTCTGCAGCGCGGCAAAGAAGCAGCACGGCGCATTCACACGGGCAATCGCACCATGCTGCTTCCGTGGCAAATGAGAATTTTTTTTGTCTCACTGAAGTTTGCGCATGTGCATGATCATTTGTGTGCATCCTGTGGAGACTTTAAAAAAAACATCCGGTTTGCAACACGGCATGGGCGGGCGCCGGATGCCATGGGTTTCCAGCGGAAACGCGATCAGACACCCGCCCTTGCCCTGTGTTTTCCAGAAATTAGTACATCGTATGTGGTGGTTTTTTACTCCGCATCTTCGGCAACAAGCCACGGGTTAGCCACGGATGCACTACACTTCCCAGATGTTGCGGTGTGATCGCGCCCGGAAAATCCGCCTATCATCCGTGTCTTCAGCATGGCAAAATTCTCCGTGTGAACGGGGCCAATCCCTAACAAAGGGTTTACCTTTTTCACCGCTGCAGCACACGGGGTTGACACTTCCATTGAGCTATC
Organism: Gekko japonicus; assembly: GCF_001447785.1. Classification (NCBI taxonomy): domain Eukaryota; kingdom Metazoa; phylum Chordata; class Lepidosauria; order Squamata; family Gekkonidae; genus Gekko; species Gekko japonicus. Next base: position 7,314 of record NW_015163731.1, on the reverse strand, counting down.
CACTGTGACTCCAAGATCTTTTCTCCTCTCAGGCCCTTTCCACACTAGACCTTAAATCCTGGTTCAACCCTGTCCCCGAACGTACATTCTGCACTTACACGCAAGTTCACCCCTGTAATTATCTCGAGGTATTTTTTGTTTCCACACTACATTGAGGTCACCCCTGTTTTGCCCCACCCTTGTCCCGGGATAAACAGATACTATTAAAACCAGGGATAAATGCAAAGTATCGTGTCGCGAGTTGAACTCAAATAAAACCAGGGATGAGATCCCAGTGCAGATAGGACCAGCAAGTTCAGACCCCCCTTAGCCTATCCTTGAAGCTGGGACTCTTTGGTCCCAACATGCACCACCTGACATTTACGAACACTGAAATTCATTTGCCACATATTCCCCCCTCACATATCCCCCCCACTCACTGAGCCGGCCCAGGCCGGGATGGCGGGATAAAAAATATAATGATGATGATGATGATGATGATGATGATGATGATGATGATGATGATGATGATGATGATGATGATGATGATCATCATCATCATCATCATCATCATCATCATTATATGTGTTTTATTCAATGTATGAACTTTTGTGTGCATGCACACTTCCTCAGTGTGCGCAGTAAGATACATATTGTGGTTCTTGCATCTCACAAGAAGAAACAGTGTTTAGTGGTGAGAGATAACTCAGGATAAATATAGCTGTCCACCCAGGGGTCATTTCATAGAAAAAGAGGTGCAGGAGCTTATTAGCATAACTCATTAGCATAACTTATTTGCATATGCCACACCCCCTGACATCACTGGAAGTGTGTCAGAAGGCAACACCCACCGCTCAGGCTCCACTGGACTGTTTTGGATTGCTAGCTATGTGTGTGTGTGTGTGTGTGTGTGGGAAACACGCAGATCTGTCCTCACAGAGGAGGGAGAGCTTGTACCTGAATAAACCTTGG
>NW_015163731.1:4210-6309 GCF_001447785.1 Gekko japonicus | reverse complement strand
GAAAGAGGGAAAGGAGAGAAGGAAAGAAGGAGGGAAAGAAAGGAAGAGAGAAGAAAAAAGACAGAAAGAAAGAAAGGGAAAGAAAGAAGGAGGGAAAGAAAGAAAGAGGGCAAACAGATGGGAAGGAAGGGAGGCTCTCCCACCACCCCAATCAAGCCCTCGTCACCCCCTCAGCTCCCTCACCCCCATCAAGGCCCCCCATGGCCCCCCCAATCAAGCCCTCACTGCTGCCACCCTGCACCAGCCAGGTGCCGGGAAAGGCAGGAGGCAAGGTTCTGGAGGCCTTCCCCAGGCTCTGTGCCTCGGCATGGGGCGGGGGCTCTGCAACTTACCTGGCTGCTTCTTGCTCCTTGTGGCCCGGGGCTGCTGGGAGCAGGGGGTGGGGCTTGTTGCATGTGCCCGCCCCCTGGCCTCTTTACTGCCGGAGTTCCGCTCCTGTGCGCTCCTGCAGGAAACGACCCCTGCTATGCTCCCTATTATATATTTCTCCGTTTCAGCCTAACCGCTATAAATTGTCGAGATTAGATAATGGCATTTGATATTTCTCCAAAATCCACAGTATTTATTATACATTTAATGGGCATATGTAATATCTTTGGGGCCCCCCCGCTGGGGAGAAAGGCAGGGTATGAACAAATTAATAAATCTAGCTTGTAATTTCAAAATGAAGGGATGAGAAATGGGGAAGTGTGAAAGATCCTGTGGCTGCACACCTCATTAACTACCTCACTGGCTACAGACTGGTTTTTGAAGGATGTTTACTCGTGTCTCTGTAACCAGTCACTGGGTGGAGAGAGTCCAGATCTACTCAATGCCGAATGAATGATCGTAGGTTTGGCAGTCTCCAGGTAAGGGCTCGGAATCTACCAGAATTACAACTGATCTCCAGATGGCAGAGAACAGAGAAAATGGCTGCTTGGGAGGGTGGACTGTAGTTTTATACCCTGCTGAAGTCCCTCCACTTCTCACTCCCTGCTTTTCCCATGGTCTGCCCCCAAAATCCCCAGTAATTTCCCAATCCAGAGTTGGCAACCCCATGTACAAATCACTGGTTTTCCTCTGGCATTACATAACATAAGAACATAAGAGACGCCAATGCTGGATCAGGCCAAAGGCCCATCCAGTCCAACACTCTGTGTCACACAGTGGCCAGAAATACCAGGTGCCATCAGGAGGTCCATCAGTGGGGCCAGGGCACTAGGAGCCCTCCCACTGTTGCCCACCCCCCAAACACCCAGAATACAGAGCATCCCTTGCCCCAGAGTCCCTATCTATACCTTGGGGCTAATAGCCACTGATGGACCTCTGCTCCATATGCTTATCTAAGTCCCTCTTGAAGCCATCCATACTTGTAGCCGCCACCTCCTGTGGCAGTGAATTCCAGGTGTTAATCCCTCTTTAATCACATTCTTGCCCAAGTGTTGGAGACTGACCAAGAGTCGTAGTAGATAACTCACTGAAAATATCGAGAGAGTGCGCAACAGCAATAAAAAAGGCCAATGGGGGTTATTAGGAACTGAAAACAAATGAGCCAGTATTATCATGCCCCTGTATAAATCGATGGTGCGACCTCATTTGGAATACTGTGTGCAATTCTGGTCACCGCATCTCAAAAAGGATATTATAGCATTGGGGAAAGTGAAGAAAAGGGCAACTAAAATGATAAAAGGGTTGGAACACTTTCCCTGTGAAGAAAGGTGAAAGCACTTGGGGCTCTTGAGCTTGGAGAAACGACAGCTGAGGGGTGACATGGTCGAGGTTTATAAGATTATGCCTGGGATAGAGCAGGTTGAGAAAGAAGTCCTTTTCTCCCTTTCTCACAATACAAGAACTCTGGGGCACTCCATGAAATTGCTGAGCAGTCGGGTTAGAACAGATAAAAGGCAGTCCTTCTTCACCCAAAGAGTGATTAACACATGGAATTCACTGCCACAGGAGGTGGTGGCAGCTACAACCATGGGTGGCTTCAAGAGGGAATTGGATAAGCATATGGAGCAGAAGTCCACCAGTGGCTATTAGCACACAAGGTATAGATAGGAACTCTCGGTCTGGGGCAAGGGATGCTCTGTATTCTTGGTGCTTGGGGGGGGGGGAACAGT
>NW_015163731.1:0-991 GCF_001447785.1 Gekko japonicus | reverse complement strand
GCCCCTTCCCTTGCAATGTTTAGGAGGCAATTCTGAAAGCGGGACCCACCAACCTAAATAACTAAGAAATTTCAATTCCTGCAGGAATTGGAGATGGTTTTATTTAGGGTTTCATTTGGTTAAGCTTACTGGGAGTTCTGAACTGTGATTTCATATTTTTGGTTTTTATATTTGTATGTGTTTTGTTTCATGCAGTTTATCTATTTTGCAAGCTGCCTTGAGCTCCATAAGCATTTAACGTTTAATGTTTTGAAGAGAGCCGGTTTGCTGTAGTGGTTAGGAGTGCAGGCTGTAATCTGGGAGAACCAGGTTTGATTCCCCACTGTTTCACATGCAGCTGCTGGCATGAACATAGGTCAGTCACAAGTTCTCTTAGAGCTGTTTTCTCATGAGCAGCTCTTGAAAGAGCTCTCTCAGCCCCATCTACCTCACATGCATGACTCTCTGCCTTGAACATAATGCAAACCCATAATTTTTAAGCAAGGTTTGTTTGTGAAGCCAGGATGTGGCTCACAGGCAGTCATTCACAACCTGGTTCACCTCAACAAATGTCATTTTCACTCTTTCACTCACTTCCCTTGCAGAGACCAAACTGGTGCACCCGCCTACATTGCAGTCAGGGTGGTGTGAGGGAATGAGCCAGGATTAAGCCAGGATGTCTTTGTTCATGCATCACACGAAACCACAGCTAATACCAGGGAAGACTGAGCATCTGCCAGTCTGGTTTGCGTTCTGTTTGCCAGTCTTGAACAAGGAGCCAGTTTTTCAATGTTCGCTGACTCATTTATGGCTGTTCGGCAGGATACTTCCACATACTAGAACAGTAGAGGGCAGCACAATCTGCTTTTTGTGCCTGCACATTCTCACATTGCCTAATTGAATTCTACTCCCCCCTCTTTTGCTGCATCACTGATCAGCTTAGCAGGAATTTAAGTATGCAAATTAATAAGTGACAAGTCATATAAACCAGCCATAAATAAGTGGAAACCCT
>NW_015163730.1:104600-112129 GCF_001447785.1 Gekko japonicus | reverse complement strand
TGAGCCAGCCCAGCGCCCATCTGCACTGCGCACTGAGCTCCATCGTGTCACAAATGGGACCATGGCTGCCACTCCAGGACTACTACCCAAGTTCGACCCCACTTGCCTAGCACAATGGGAGTCCTGGGTGGAATGCCTCAGCTACTTTGTGGAGTTCCAAGACATCGATGATGAGGCTAAGAAGAAGGCTCTGCTGCTCAGCTCTTGCAGAATCACCACCCTGGAGCTAGCACAGGGCCTCATCGCACCGACCACATTGAAACTCGCTACTTTTGACAGTCTCATCAAGGCGCTCACTGACCATTTCACACTCAAGCCCACCCGACTGGCTTGCCGCCTCGATTTCTTCAAGAGGAGCCAGAGGCCCCACGAATTGGCCTCTATGTCGCTGCCCTGCGCTGACTGGCATTGCAGTGTGAGTTCTTGAACCTTGAGGAGGCACTCCTAGACCACTTTCTGTTCTGCCTCAGGGATGAGAAGCTCCAGCACAAGCTTGTCAGCCAAGAGGGCGTAAATATCCAAGTGGCTGCAGCGTTCGAGAAGTCCCAGGAGGATGGCAACCAGAAGGCGGACTGCCATTCTGCAGCAGTGCACCAGGCCGCCATCGCCTCAGCCTCAGACACATCCGATAGCGAAGAGGTCCTGCAACTACCATGCTCAGCCCTCTGCTCCATGACGCACCGTCAAAAGAACCATTTCAAATATAAGAGCACAAGCTCTTAAATTATTATTAAGATGGTATCATACACCTGTCAAATGACACCACATTAATAAAGATTACTCACCATCAATGTTCCCTCTAAGCTGTGGAGTCTTGTGAGCAAAAATTCTGCTTTGTGAGCTACTGGAATTAAAGTTGTGAGCGAGCGGTTTGGCTGCTGCATAAATCAGTTTGCTCTGGAGCTCTCCTTCCTGAGCTAAGATGAAAATGCATGAGCTGGAGGCTAAAAAACTGTGAGCTTGCTCACACCAACTCAGCTTAGAGGGAACACTGCTCACCATTATGCTGGAGATCCTGCGGCGAAATCACAAATTATTATCACTGTTGGTGGTCCTGTAACGAAATAAAAGCATTTTGGGTTATTTTGGGGGCAAAACTCTATGGTTTGAAGCTAATTCTACCATAGAGTTTTGTCCAGAGTGTCACCAGATGTTAGGCACTTTTATGTAGTGGCCCATCACTTGTGGCCCCTCATGGATCACTGCCTTGTCGTGGCGAGGGGGCTTGCGCAGTTCAATGAAGCTGTGGGCTATGCCGTGAAGGGCCACCCAAGACGGACAGGCCACAGCAGAGAACTCAGACCAAGCGTGATCCACCTGGAGAAGGAAATGGCAACCCACTCCAGTATTTTTGCCAAGAAAACCCCATGGACAGTATCAAAAGGCTAAAAGATATGACGCCGGAAGATGAGCCCCTCAGGTCGGAAGGTGTCCAATATGCTACTGAGGAAGAGCAGAGGACAAGTACAAGTAACCCCAGAAAGAGTGAAGCGGCTGGGCCAAAGCCGAAAGGACGCTCAGTTGTGGATGTGTCTGATGGTGAAAGGAAAGTCCGATGCTGCAAAGAACAATACTGCATAGGAACCTGGAATGTAAGATCTATGAATCAAGGTAAGCTTGACGTGGTCAAAAATGAGATGGCAAGACTGAACATCGATATCCTAGGAATCAGTGAACTAAAGTGGACAGGAATGGGCGAATTTAACTCAGAAGACCATTATATCTACTACTGTGGCCAGGAATCTCGTAGAAAAAATGGTGTGGCCTTTATAGTCAACAAGAGAGTGCAAAAGGCAGTACTGGGATACAATCTCAAAAATGACAGAATGATTTCTGTCCGATTCCAAGGCAAACCATTCAACATCACAGTAATTCAAGTGTATGCCCCAACCACTGATGCAGAAGAGGCTGAAGTGGACCGGTTCTATGAAGACCTACAACACCTCCTAGAACTAACACCAAAAAATGATGTCCTCATCATCATAGGGGACTGGAATGCTAAAGTAGGAAGTGAAAAGGTAACTGGAATAACAGACAAGTTTGGCCTTGGAAAGCAAAATGAAGCAGGGCAAAGGTTAACAGAGTTTTGTCAAGAGAACACACTGGTCATAGCGAACACCCTTTTCCAACAACCTAAGAGGCGACTCTACACATGGACATCACCAGATGGGCAACACCGAAATCAGATTGACTATATAATTTGCAGTCAAAGATGGAGAAGCTCTATCCAGTCAGTAAAAACAAGACCTGGAGCTGACTGTGGTTCAGATCATGAGCTACTCATTGCAAAATTCAGACTTAAACTGAAGAAAATTGGGAAAACCACGAGGCCATTCAGGTTTGACCTAGATCGCATCCCTGATGAATATACAGTAGAGGTGAAGAATAGATTCAAGGGTCTGGATTTGATAGATAGAGTGCCTGAAGAACTATGGACGGAGGTTCGTGACATTGTACAGGAGGCAGCAATCACCACCATCCCAAAGAAAAAGAAATGTAAGAAAGCAAAGTGGCTTTCTGATGAGGCTTTACAAATAGCAGAGGAAAGAAGGAAAGCGAAAGGCAAAGGCGAAAAGGAAAGATTTACCCAACTGAATGCAGATTTCCAGAGAACAGCAAGGAGAGATAAGGAGGCCTTCCTGAATGAACAGTGCAAAGTAATAGAAGAAAACAATAGAATGGGAAGGACTAGAGATCTCTTCAAGAAAGTTGGAGAAATCAAGGGAGCGTTCCATGCAAAGCTGGCCATGATAAAGGACAAAAACGGTAGGGACCTAACAGAAGCAGAAGAGATTAGGAAAAGATGGCAAGAATACACAGAAGAACTATACAAGAAAGACCTCGATGTCCTTGACAACCACGACGGTATAATCACTGACCTCGAGCCAGACATCCTGCAATGTGAAGTTAAATGGGCCTTAGAAAGCATTACTAAGAACAAAGCTAGTGGAGGTGATGGTATCCCAGCTGAGCTATTAAAAGCCTTAAAAGATGATGCTGTTAAAGTGCTGCACTCAATTTGCCAGCAAAATTGGAAAACGCAACAGTGGCCACAGGATTGGAAAAGGTCAGTATACATTCTGCAGCACACTTTGACTGCAAATTATATAGTCAATCTGATTTTGGTGTTGCCCATCTGGTGATGTCCACGTGTAGAGTCGCCTCTTAGGTTGTTGGGAAGGGATGTTCGCTATGACCAGTGTGTTCTCTTGACAAAACTCTGTTAACCTTTGCCCTGCTTCATTTTGCTTTCCAAGGCCAAACTTGTCTGTTATTCCAGTTACCTTTTGACTTCCTACTTTAGCATTCGACTGTGCGACTGAACAACAACAAAAAATCAGTCATTACAAATAACTGGAGGAGCCCTAACTCACTAACTCTCCACCAATGGTATGTAAAAATTTGGAAATTTTATTCTATGGGGAAAATGGCAGTCTCTGTTCCTCCTTCTAATATTTATAAGTCCCAATCTTTTTTATTTTTAAGTGTAAATGGCTTCCATTCATTGAGGCAGCATTCATGAAAACTATTGTACCTACTCATTCTATACCCCAAAGATATCTGGAAATTGTTTCAGTGTTTTGATTCTGGAAACTAACCTGACATTGTAGTAATGTTAACTTCATTGTAATGACATGACTATAGAGTACAAGAAAGGACCTGCAACAAAATGTTGCATAATGTGTTGTGGCCCTACCATAGTCTTCGTTGCCAGCAGTCCCCACAAGGAACTTGGTTTCCCTATCCCACTTTGGTTGTCAAAGTTGTTGTCAAAGTTCCCTGCTCAGTCTTTCTGCATACACCCCTTATCTACCAGTCCTCCCTCACCTCACCTCCCCTTCTTCTCTCACTCCTTCTGTGTCAGCTTTCCTCCCTACCCCCTTCTCTAGCAATCCTTTCTCACCCCATTTCTCCTCTCACACCTTGTATGTCTCATCCCCTCTTACCCCCGCCCTTCTCAGACACTGTCCTTTTTCCTCCACCGCCCTCAGTCTGCCCCTCTCTTTCTCTACCCCCCCAGTCTCCCCCTCTTCCTCTCCCCCTCCCTCAGACAACCCTCGGACAATCTCCTGTTCTTTTTCTTTCCCTCCCCCCAACAGACAATCCCCTATTCTTTCTCTGTCTCCCTCTCCCTTCTCAGAGAACCCCACTTCTTTCTGTTTCTGGCGAGGGAGGGGGCCCGATGCAGGCTTTGCCTCCTTGGGCTTCAGCTGACCGGCGGCAGGGCCAACTTGGGCGGCAGCAGCAGAGGGCAGGCAGGCTCCCAGAGAGGCGCCGCTGCCCCTTTGGCTCCGTTAGCCGCCCAGCTGCCTTCTCTCCCCGGGAGTGCCCAAACCGTATGCACAGAGGACCCTTGGGTATTAGTATATAGACAAGAAGCTGGACCTGTGATACTCGTGGGGGGAGTATTCCTAAAGGCTCCCAGCCTGTAGAAGCAGCTCTGCAGGCAAGCCTTCTCCCCCACCCCTGGGCCCCGGCGGCAAGGCCTGAGCACCTCCCAGTCGCCAGGCCCGCCAATCTCCCCCCCCACTGATCTCTCCATCTGGCACTGGCAGCGAGGCCTGAGCACCTCCCAGCCGCCAGGCCCACCGTCCTCCCCCCCGGGGCACCGGCAGTGAGGCCTGAATGCCTCCCTCCCCCAAGGCCCACTGATCTCCTCCCCTGGGGCACCGGCGGCGAGGCCTGAGTGCCTCCCAGCCGCCCGGGCCCGCCACAGAGTTCCTAGAGCATTCTCTGCGCATGCGCAGGGAACACTCTTTTACTTTTGGAGGGGATTTAAATATCCCCTGTATACTTTTTTCAAGTTTTTAGATTTTTCTGCACACCTGGGGACTACTCCAAGTGTGCAGGAAATCTCTCTGCCCCCCAAGTGCCTCCGGTGTGCAGATTTAGATATCCGAATGGAGGGCACAACTTGGCTATTAGATATACAGATGTCTCATAATCTGAATCCTTTTTAGATTTGTTACTGCTTTAAATTTAATGTTCACTGTTCTGATACATCTGTTTATACTGTATCATCGTTTTTATCAACTTTTTTAATGTTAAAAGTTATAAATAAAATATTTTTAAAAGAACCATTTCGACAACATGCACCAGCTATGGGGATTCCCATAAGCGGTGATCCTGTCATTTCCAGGACGCCATGTGTCGGACTTGTGGAAAGGTTGGCCACATCATCTGAGTCTGCCACTCCAAGGGGAACAGGAGGCGACTGATGGCAACCCCGGCATACAAGATGGAACTACACACCACCTCCATCCGGCAGCAGCAGGTACTGACCCCTGGGAACCCCCAATAAAATTAATGTGACTGTATTGATCAAGGGGGCTTCCTGCACAATGGAGCTAGATACTGGGTCTTCCATTTCCATAATCTCGGAGGACACTTTAAGTAGGCTCTGCCCACCGGGGGGGGGGGCTCTCCACTCAGGCCTGCTGAGTTTACACTCCGGGACTCCCAACAGAATGCAGTGGCCATGAAAGGGGCGGGCAAGTTCCGGGTGCAGTACCGGGACTTTGATGGATGACTGGACTTGCTGGTGGTGGGGGGCAGTCACACAAGTCTCCTAGGGCTAGCCTGGTTCACGCCCCGGGGGTTCCCGGTCACTGGTGTGCACCACATGGCCACCAAAAGACTTTCAGAAGGTGTGTGATCAGTTCCTGGCCATCTTTGATGGGACGCTCGGCCACTACACTGGGGCCCCCGTCTCGCTGTAGCTCAGCCCAGAGGTGTGGCCCATACAGCTGAAGGCCAGGTGAATCCCATTCGCATTGAAGCCAAAAATAGACAAGGAGTTTGAACCTTACCGCCCATTCCATTGTATTTGAAAACGTGTCCATGCACACAAAAGCTCATACCTTGAATAAACCTTTGTTGGTCTTAAAGGTACCACTGGACTCTAGATTTATTCCCCCAAATCTTGTTTGATGACTTCAAGTTATAAAATCAAGTGGTACCTGAGGCAAAACTAATTCATCCCCAACTCACCCGATTTATGCCCACAGAATGCACAATTTGTGATGGTCCTCCCTTGGATCAGCTGAACAGATAGGAAGGGGAGCATGGCAATCGTACTTTGGCTACCTGTACAAGTCGGATACCCACCCAAATAACGCCATAAAGATCTGTGCTTACAGTGAAGACGGCTCTCCCCCACTTAGCTTAATCACTATGGAGAGGTACTAAATGAAGCACTGAGCTGCACTTTGTGAGAAGATTAAATGCACAACAGTGGCCTAGAACTGCATCCAAGACAACTTGCTGTTCTGTGTCAGTCATATTAATTATTGTTGTTATTCCATTTATATCTTGCATTTCTCACATTTTGGAACCAAGTCAGCATTTGTTGTTGTTCAGTTGCACAGTCGAGTCCGACTCTTCGCGACCCCATGGACCAGATCACGCCAGGCCTTCCTGTCTTCCGCCGTCCTCTGAAGTTTGTTTAATTTCATGTTCGTTGCAGCGATGACACTATTTAACCATCTCATCCTTTGCCGTCCCCGTCTTCTTTGACCTTCAATCTTTCCCAGCATCAGGGTCTTCTCCAGTGAGTGCTCCCTTCTCATTGGGTGGCCAAAGTATTTGAGCTTCAGTTTCATTATCTGGCCTTCCAGGGAACAGGATACTATGTGGGAAATACTTCCAATATCTTAGCACACAGAAATTGGACATTGGGTCTCTTATATGGTCCGACCACTCGTGGGTGGAGGGGTGTATGCAAGGTCTAGATGACACTAAATGCAACTCTACATGGAGGCTCAATAATAATCTTTTATTGATGGCAACAATAACAGACGACATCGAGAAAGGCATTGAGGAATACTTCGAGTTTAACGTCGACTGTGGGGTTCCACCCCATCTTGTTTGGGATGCGTTTAAAGCTGACACTAGAGGCAAATTGATTGCTGCTGCATCGGCCTGCAAAAAACAAAAGGAACAACTGAAAAAAAAATTGCTAGAAAACATCAAATCCTTAGAAGAACATCAAAAGTACGGTCGGAAGAAAACATATAAGAAGTTACTGATTGAATGAAAGAAACTTGAATCGCTTGAGGTCACACAAGTTCAAAAACGTCTTCTATTTTTGAAACAAAGATATTGGCACAGGGGCCCACACTCCACCAGGCTATTGGCATGGAAGCTAAAAAAGAAGAAGGCAGACAACTTCATCTCATCCGTCTGCGACAAGGATAACATATCTCGTCATACTACGAATGACATACTTGCCTCTTTTTATAGCTTCTATCAAGAACTTTATGCTTCCAGAAAACCAGATACGGAAGCAATACATTCATTTCTATCTGCTCACCCATTATCCGCAGGTTTAACATCCAGTGATAAGGAATTAATGGAAAGACCGATCTCCTCTTTTGAAATTGAAAACACAATCAAACGTTTGCAAAACAACAAATCTCCAGGCTGTGATGGCTATACTTCAGAATTTTATAAGAAATTTAGCACCATACTAGCACCTCACCTTGCCTCTACATGCAACGCCATCATGAGTGGCACTTCTATTCCTCCCA
>NW_015163730.1:61066-102916 GCF_001447785.1 Gekko japonicus | reverse complement strand
CCATCTTTGCAATCTAAATCTTTGAACATTCAGTTGCAGAGTTATAAGATCCTTACCAGATGGTACCTCACCCCTATGAGACTCCATCAGATATCCAAAGCCAATTCTCCTCTTTGTTGGCGCTCCTGCGGGGAATCTGGCACTTTTTTCCATTGTTGGTGGGGGTGCACAGAAATTCAACATTTCTGGTCCAAGGTTATCTTTTCCATCAAAAATATAACTGGGCACTCTATACCACTGCAACCTGAACTAATATTACTTGATTTATGGAATGCCCCCCATATACCCAAATGTAGCCAAGACCTTATTTCGACTCTGCTAATAGCTGCTAAGGTGGTTATTGCGAGTAGCTGGAAATCTACCGACAAACTTCTTCTTTCCTCTTGGCGTTTAAAAATCTGGGACTTTTACATCATGGACAAACTTTCTGATGCAGTGGCTTCCTCTATTAATAGTTCATGTTCAAAATCTACTTTATGCACGAAATGGTCTCCTTTTTTAGAATATGTTTTCAATAATGACATTTCTAAATTTGCTGTTCCTTCTCAGTATGTTGCAGTGTTTCATTACATGTAATTTTGTGTTGGTCATATTTATACCAAATCCCATTGTTGTTTATCGTACTATAGACTAATTTTGTTTATTAATAAAAACAAAACACTTAAAAAAAAGGAAATTCGAGAGGCAAGCTTTTGTGATAAAGCAACTTTTTTACAAAGCACTGTATAAATCTGTATTATTAATAACAGAAGGCCTGTCAACTGCTATCAGTTATGTTAGCTAGATGGAGCCTCCTTTTGGTAGTTCTTCAATAAAAATCTGGGGGGAAAAAAGAAATTGAAAGCAACAATTTGGCATCAGACTATTTTCCCTTTGCAGAGTACTTCTTAGCAAGTTTTAGCTTAATTCTAGAGTCTATCAGACTAAACATTTGCCTGCTTCAGACATCCCATATACTGTAATCTAATAAATACTGGCTCATATACCTTGTATGGTATGCGGGTAACACAGTGAGAAAAGCAGGCAACAGGAGGATGAGACACACTGAGAGGTCTTCAGACTGACACCCTAAACAAGAGTTGATCCTTTGCATATGGAGTGAAGCTTTGATGTCTTTCAGTGTTTGGTGTACTAATCCAGACTTGTACAACTGCCAGCACTTTCATTTTCGTTAAATCTGCAATATTTATAGTAGAAAATCAGCACTTCACAATCCCGAACGCCATAGGCAATAAAGTGGATGTTCTGATGGTTCTCACTTGCAAAAAGATGTGAACATTGTTATTCTCACCTAGTGGAGTGGCCTGCCCGAGGAGGTCAAGAAGACTCCTGCTTCTACAGTTCCACCAAATGCATGAAAGGGAATTGTTCAGAAGGGCATTTTTAGAAAGTACGTATACATAGCATTTGTGGAATTTAGGGCAGTCTTCATTTTATACTGCTTTTATTGCATTGTTTAGTCAGTAATTGTTTTATTTCATTGTTTTTTGTATGTAATATGTTTTACTGCATTGTTCTTCAGTCTTGGTAATCCTTGCTTATTGTTTATATCATATTGTGTTTTTAGCCCATTGTTGTCTAATGTTATGCTCTGAACATATTCTACTGTACTTATTGAATTGTTTTTAGTTGTAATCTGCCTTGAGGCTCAGTGAAAAAGGTGGACTATAAATGAAGTAAATAAATATGGTTTTTGTAACTCACCAGAGTTGTCCTTGAAATATTTCTTCTTGAAATCAGATTATACCTGTACTTGTGTCCCTTTGCATCCAATTCTCAGGCAGTGCAGTCATGAAGAGGAGGCCATGATCAAGAAGCAGCTGCTCCTGAGGATGTCCTTCCAAGCTGCCAACCACAATGATGGCTCAGTACTTGCTGTGTCATCTTCTGGTAGGGCTCTCTGGGGGTAGATGTGCTCTTTGCGCACATGATCATTAAACAGGAAGAAATCAAGATGCCAAAGAACAAATACATCAAAACACTGGGCTGTGAAGAAAACTATAAAGTCTTGGAATTTTGAAAGCTGACAACATCAAACGTACCCTTGTTAAGAAAAATATAATTAAAGAGTATTACCAAAAAGTTAAAAAGATATTGTGAACAGAATTAAATGGAGGTAACACAGAAAAGGCAATTAACACATGGGCAGTCCCAGTTCTAAGATACACAGCTAGTTTTATCAACTGGAAACAAGCAGAATTAGAAGCAATAGATCACAAAATTCACAAGATAATGACAATGCATCATTCACTACACCCTAGAACCAACACTGGACCCTATGGTCCTGACCAACTACCGCCCAGTGTTGAATCTACCGTTCCTGGGTAAGGTGGTTGAGAGAGCAGTGGTCAAACAACTCCAAGCTTTCCATCCTCGATCCTTTCCAGTCTGGCTTCTGCCCTGGCCATGGGATGGAGATGGCTTTGGTCGCCCTTATGGATGACCTCTGTAGACATCTGGATCGGGGCAGGTCGGCGCTGTTGTTATTACTTGATCTGACAGCAGCGTTAAACACGGTCGATTATGATCTACTGACCCACCGCCTTGCCGACGTAGGAGTTCAGGGGGACTGTCTTGCAATGGTTTTCCTCCTTTCTCCATGGTCAGGGACAGAGGGTGGCACTGGGCGAGAGGACCTCCCTGCGATACTCACTGGAATGTGGAGTGCCGCAGGGGGCGATCCTCTTGCCAATGTTATTTAACATCTATATGTGCCCCCTTGCCCAGTTGGTCTGGAGGTATGGGCTGGGTTGCCATCAATACACAGATGACACCCAGCTCTATCTGATATTAGAAGGCCATCCATCCTCCACCCCTGATAATTTGGCTGAGGCTTTGGAGGCTGTGGCTGGATGGCTGCGGCAGAGTCAGTAGAAGATGGAGGTCCTGTACCTGAGTCAGAAGGGGGGGATATGGGTATCATGCTCCCCACACTGGAAGGAGCACCTCTGGTGCCGGCCCAGAAGGTGAGGAGTCTGGGAGTGACACTATTTCAATGGAGGCCCAGGTTATTGTAGCCGCCCAATCTGCCTTTTCCCATCTTCAGCAGATTAGGTTGCTGAAACCCTATCTCTCCCCCCAAGACGTAGCTACAGTGATCCATGCAATGGTCACTTCCCGACTCCATGCAATGGTCACTTCCAGACTTGACTACTGTAATTCGCTCTACGCAGGCTTACCCTTGAGGCTGACCCAGAAATTACAGCTGGTGCAAAATGCAGCGGCACACCTGCTAAAAGTGATGCCTATGCAGGCTCACATTTGGCAGGAACTTTGCCAATTGCATTGGTTACCAGTAGAGTTCCACATCAGCTTCAAGGTGTTGGTAATAACCTTTAAAGCCTTACACGGCCTGGGACCAACATATCTGAAGGACCGCGTGGTCCCGCATATGCCCCGAAGAGCACCACGCTCTATGGATCAACACCTCCTGGTAGTCCCTGGCCTGAATGATGTCTTGCCTCAAGTAGGGCCAGGGCCTTTTCTGCCCAGCCCCTGCCTAATGTCAGGTTCCACAGCCAACAACGGAGTACACACTTATCAGAATGGTTATACTTTATTGAAGAGCTATAGATGTATTAACAGAAGCACTGTTAAGAATGTTAAGAATGGCGTCGACCCTACAAGCAAAATGGGATATAGGGCATTCGTATGCACCACCCCCTCCATAGGCCAATCAGCCTGACTCCCGTGCATGGGAGAAGGAGCCCCAGACTGTTAGAGTCTAAGCTGGGAACCGATAGCATTCCCAAGATTTCCCCTTAGCGCCAGACACTAGAGATAATGGTGTTACAGCAGAGAAGAAGCACAGAAGGAATGCAGCAGTAATTAGTACACAGAAAAGGGAAGCTGATGGCCTCCTGAACTAACATGGCAGCATAGCTGACATTCTGCCTCCTCAAAAACCAGCTTCTCCCGACCACCCCGGGAGGTCTCCCGGTCATTCCGGGAGATCTTCCAGTTTGTCTCGGAAGTCACTATGGAACTTCTGCAGTAACTGAGGGGCCCGAATATCCCCTACTTCTACCCACTCGAGGTGCTGGGGTCCAAAATCCAACCATTCAACCAAATAGAAAAACTTTCCACATTTAACTTTAGAGTCCAGAATTTTAGAAATCTCATAATGTTCCTCGCCCTCGATAAGATAGGAGGGGGCACCGGTTTCGATGGACGCCATGGACTGGAACCAGAATCCTGTTTCAGGAGGCTGAAATGAAATGCAGAATGTAGTTTCCTCAAGTTCTTAGGTAGATCTAAGTCCACAGCCACATCATTGATCACTGTTTTCACTTTGAAAGGACCGAGGTATTTCCAACCAAGCTTTCGGCTAGGGCGCAAAACCTGAATGTTTTTTGCAGACACATAGACAGAGTCCCCAGCCTGCAGAGCCCATCCCTCCACCCTTCTCTTGTCAGCCTGATCCTTGTACGCATCTTTGGCTGCATTCAAAGTCTTGCAAAGGAGCGGCCAAGACTCCTTTAACCATTGACACCATTGCGCCGCATCCCCCCCCCAAAGTCAATGTTCCCTTCCAGGAAAGGCACCAGCGGGCTGTCAAAACCATATAAAGCCTTAAATGGGGACAGTCCAGTAGAGGAATGACAAGTGTTGTTATAACAGAATTCAGCCAAAGGCAACAAATCAACCCAATCATCCTGTTGGTAGTTCGTTCCACCCCCATCAGTTTCATCAGCTCCCCCAAAACTGGGAAACGAATTGGGTCCCCGTCGGAGACCACCTCGGTCGGGAGCATGTGCAGATGTACTACGTGCTGGAGAAACGCTTTGGCCAGCACCTTAGCCGTGGGGAGGGAGGTAAATGGAATGAAGTGTGCCTGCTTGGAAAATAAATCCACCACCACCCAAATGACCATCATTGACTTGCGGTCAGAACCCACAGCCAACAACGGAGTACATGATTTCAGGAAAGGTTATACTTTTATTGAAGAGCTATAGATGCATTAACATAGTCACTATTAAGAATGGCAGTTGCCCCTTGGACATAATAAGATATAGGGTATTCGTATGCACCCCGCCCCCACTGTGCTGGCCAATTAGGCACCCTCCCGCACGTGGGATAAAGCTAGCAAACGGTTTTTAGCCAAAGCTGGGAACTCGCCTTCTTCCACGGCTCCCTGGAACAAAGCAGACAACACAACTCCACCCTGCACATCATTACAGATAAGCATTTCAGTGCGAAGCACAGAAAGGAATGCAATAGCAATTACACTGACTCTGCTGTCCATGGAGATCACCTCCCAGGGCCGGTTCGGGGTTGGGTGAGGTTGCAGTAAGCCCGGAGTTTTTCCTGGCCGGGGTTTACTCATGGCACAGATCTGGCAAGATTTGACAAATGAGGATAAATCTTTTCACATTTACGGCCACCAGAATTGCTGTTGCAGGAGTTGAAGGGACTTAACAATTTAGATCCAGGGCTTCCGGTTGGGAAAAAATGGCGATTTGATGCACCTTGTAAAAGCGCAGGGTGGATGGCGGTTCTTTCTGACAGTTTGGGCTAGTTTTGGCCCAACGCAGCATCTCCCAGGCAGGGGGATTGACTAGCAAGCATCGAGGCCCAAGTGAGAGTTGAGATTGGTATGATTAAGTCTCGGAGGAGGCTTATATCACACTTTGATCCCCTCTCCCGAAGCGGGCGAAGCGAGCAGCACTAAAAGAGCAAGCCGAGCTGTGAATACAGCATAAAGTCGTCATTACCCAACTTCCTAAGAACAAAGAAACGGGACAGAAGGAAGCAGTGCGAAAGCCTAAAGTAAACAAGCAAGGTAACAAAAACATTTTAATTACTGAAAGAAAAGTCGGAGGAGAAAGCTGAATAAGTGGAGAGTAGCAATGAACTTTACGAAAGTAATCCAATAATTTCAGAAAATTAAAAAGTTTTTAAAAGAGTTAAAACCAAGAAGAAAAGACTTTGTTTAACATTTCTGTGGCGAAAAAACTGATAAGCGAGTGAGTCAGAGATAGAAACTAATGAAAAGTATTGCGGAACTTGTTGAGCAGAGTTGCATTAATCAAAGCCCTCCCGGAAGTGTCGTGGGTGCCAAAGAGATGAAGGAGACAGAGGAAACTTCGGAGGACTGCCAGGAAACCGGAAGAAGACTGGAGAGGATAAGAGCACACAGGAGGAGTGTTTAAATCGACGGACAGGAAGGCAAGGGAACATGGGGGGAGCGTTTGAATTGACGTACAGGAAGTGGAAGGCTAAAAGACCTACTCTAGCAAAAAAAACATAGAAAAAACACGCCCGACATCTTTGTGGAGGACTAAAATTTAAAAAGTAATTTTTATGGCTGAAGATCGATAATTAAGAAGAAAGAAGGTGCCAATTTGACTAAAGGTACAAAGGAGAGTTAGGATATATGCAAGAATTTTGATTTAAAGTTGGCAAATTTTAAATAAGTATTAAAAATGGATTTAAGACAGAGACAGAGGGCGGCTTCCTTATCAAGCCTGAAGATGTCGAAAAAAGAAAAACAAGAGTGGCAAGCGGCAATGGAAGCCATGGAGAAGAGGATGATGGAAGCTATTCAAGGACTGGGGAAACAGGTGGGGAAAAGTTGGAAAATGTAGAAGAAATCCAAGAGAAGAATATGGCTAAAATGAAGGAGTTAGTGGTTTCAGAGGTGGCTGAATTCAAAAAGGAAGTCACAGAAATTAAAAAAGAAGTTACAGAAATTAAGAAGTCCAAGAGTTAACTCAGAAGTCTACGGAAGGAGAGCAAAAATCGCAAGAAATGGGCAGTAAATTGGAGGCAGTAATACAAGAAAACCGCAGATTGGACTCAGTGATGGAATACAGAGCAATGCAAACTCATTTTTTTCAAGTCAAAAGGTTTATTTAGAATATTTAATAACAAAGTAGTAGAGATAGAGAAGGTAAGGTTGCAAAAATTATTACATTTAACACTTTAACATTTAACGGTTCGTAAGATACATAAATTGTTATAAATTCTAAAATACAAATTTCACCTTTCCAAGTTTACATCAGGAATCAGAGTAGAACATAGTTATACAAAGACTGTATAATTAAGAACCATATAAGATTAGTTGATTTTTTGCTTTAGAAATTGTTTCCCAATTAAATTTATCAATCGTAATCTTATCTAACACAGGATTCCATTTATCCAACGGATCATAAAATTCACACTCATTTTGAAATTCAGAATTATATATAGAATATTTTTCCAAAATAAAAAGTCCCAAACCTTATGAGTCCATTGGGCAATAGTCGGTGTTTGCTTATCTTTCCATTTTGTTGCCAGAACTAATTTAGCTGCTGTAAGTAAGACATTAATTAAATTTTTAATTCTTGAGGTATAAGCGTTTGGTGGCCATAAATTTAACAATATTAAAGCTGGGTCCAATGGTATATCATGCCCTGTAAGAATTTCAATATAGTGTACTATTTGTTTCCAAAACTGCTGAATTTTAAGACAATTCCACCATGTATGAAAATAATCTGCTTTCTGTCCACAGAGTTTCCAGCATAATGGGGAAGCAATGCAAACTCATCTGAGAGGTATTGAAGAAAAAGAAGATTAAAACATCCGTGCTGTAGTAATTAAAGAATTGGCAGAATACTTGGAAGAAGAAGATATGGACGCTACTTGTGATCTAATATATAGGGTGAATTCAGCATATGCACAAAAAAGAAATCTGCCAAGAGATGTGATTGTGCAACTAGTAACAAGACAAATGAAAGAAGATATATTTAAAAAGCAATTTACTGCACCATTGGAAATTGATGGAAAGAAGATAATAATAATGAGGGAACTACCAAGAGCAATTATAAAAGAAAGGAAGAAATTTTAAAAACTGACAAACTGAAGCAAAAAAACATAAGATTTAGATGGGAGATACCGCTAGGATGGAGTTTCAGTTACAATACATTAAGACATACACTCAAGACAACAGAGCAAATGTTCAGATTTTTGGCAGATAACTCCAAGGAGTTTGGAGATTAATAGATCAAACCAACATGGATTACAAATTTATATCTTGGAATGTAAATGGACTTAATTCGCCTAATAAAAGAAAATTAGTAAGACATTGGCTAGAAAAACAAAAATGCAATATAATCTGTCTACAAGAAACGCATATCAAAAAACAGGATTTTAAATATTTGATCAACAAAAAATTAGGAGAAGAATTTTATTCATTGGCGATGAAAAAGAACAATGGAAATGTGATTTATGTTAAAA
Organism: Gekko japonicus; assembly: GCF_001447785.1. Lineage (NCBI taxonomy): Eukaryota > Metazoa > Chordata > Lepidosauria > Squamata > Gekkonidae > Gekko > Gekko japonicus. Next base: position 94,699 of record NW_015163730.1, on the reverse strand, counting down.
AAGAACTTGAACCCAAAGAAATTTTTAAAGATAAAGAAGGTCGGTATATTGGAGTGGATTAAACCATTCATCAGATAAAAACGCTAGTTGTTAACATATATGTGCCCAATGGAGCAAAGGAGAAATTCTTTAAAGATTTGACACAAGAATTGGACCAGCTGACTTATGAGCAAATGGTTCTGGCGGGAGACTTCAATGGGACGGTTAATAACAATTTGGACAGAAAAACCAAGAAAGCAGACGAGAAAGTGGGGAAACTCCCTAAGACTTTTTTCAAACTGGTTGAGCAAGAAAAATTGGAAGATGTGTGGAGAAAATGGAACCCTAAAATTAGAGACTTTACATTTTATTCAAACAGACACAGTTCTTTTTCTAGGATTGATATGATATGGACGACAGGAGATATTGCATTAAAAACACAAAAAATTGAAATTTTGCCGAAAAGCAACTTGGATCATAACCCAATAATGTGGACATCAAAAGAAATGGGGAAAAAATTCAATGGAGATTGAATGAAGACTTATTAAACAAAAAATAGTAGAGACAATGCGGTCACACGGAGCATTAGCCACGCTACTGAGACAGATGATAGGCGGATTTTCCGGGCACGATCACACCGCAACATCTGGGAAGGGTAGAGCTCCCATGGCGAACTAGAGGCTTCTCGCAAAGATGCAGAGTTAAAAACTAGTACCTCCGAGGTACTAGATTCTGGAAACTGTGGGGCAAGGGCTGGCGTCTGATCGCGTTTCCGGTGGTAGTCCGTGGCATCCGGTGCCTGCCCATGTCCCATCGCAAACAGGTTTTCCCCCCCAAGTCTCCACAAGATGTGCACAAGCACCCAACGGCGCATGCGCACGAAGAGGAAAGCAAAAGTTCCGCTGCTCCGTAGAATCGCGCATTCCGTTGGTGAGATCGCGCCGCACCACTTCTTTGCTGCGCTGCAGAATCGTCATGTGATCGCCACCTCGCCCCTACCCACGGGACCTCTACGGGATCTGTGATCGAGCGGCCGCATGTTATTTTGCTCCAGGCCAAACTGCCATGCTTCCCCCTCGCATTTTATGGCCCGTGTGATTGGGACCACAGAACTTTTTCCAGATGAATTTAAACCAGGGGACAAAAATTCAAATTGTGTGGGATGCATACAAAGCAGTAATGAGAGGACTTCTTATATCTTTAAAAAGCAAAGAGAGAAAAGAGAAAATGCAACAACAGGATAGTATCGCTGAGAGAATTCAACAAAAAGAAAAGGAATTAAAGAAAAGACCGGGAAAAAAGAAATTAATTAAAGAGATCCAAATATTACAAGAACAATTAAATGCGCTAATGAATCAAGAAATCTACTGGAACCTAAAGAAGTTGCAACAAAAATCATTTGAAGGGGCAAACAAGCCAGGAAAATATTTGGCATGGCAATTGAAAAAGAGAAGAGAGAGGGAAATAATAAATAAAATAATAGAAGAAGATAAAGAAATTGTGGACAATAATGGAATTAAAAGAGCATTTTTTAAATATTATGCAAAGTTATTCCAGAAGAAGAATGTGGACTTAGAGAAAATTAAAAGGTATTTGGATAAAATTGAGATGCCAAAGTTGGATGAAGAGGTAAAGAAAACGTTAAACAACCCTATCCAGAAAGAAGAGATTTATAGTGCAATAGAAGATGCAAGGTTGGGAAAGGCACCAGGACCAGATGGATTTACAGTAAAATATTATAAAAAGTTAAAGATGGAACTTACCCCAATTTTGGAACTTTTGTCAAATGAAATAAGTAAAACTAAATTAATACCAGAATCGTGGAAAGAAGCAAACATGTCACTTATTCCAAAAGAAGGGCAAAATTTAACAAATGTGAAGAATTATAGACCGATTTCTCTCTTGAATAATGATTATAAACTGTTCGCAAAAGTGATTTCGGAAAGGTTTAAGATGTATTTGAAGGATGCCATTAAGGAAGAACAAGCTGGCTTTTTACCAAATAGACAAATAAAAGACAATTTAAGAATGGTGATTGACCCAATTGAGTATTACGATAAGCATCCAGAAAAAGAAGTGGGTTTCTTTTTTGTTGACGCTGAAAAAGCATTTGACCATTTAAACTGGAATTTTATGTTTTAGGTGATGGAGAAGATGGATATTGGAGAATCATTTATGAACGTAATCAAGGCGATCTAATCGGAGCAAAAGGCAGCATTAAATGTTAACACAGAGTTGACAGAACATTTTAAAGTGCAAAAAGGAACTAGACAAGGATGTCCATTATCACCATTGTTGTTTATATGGATGTTAGAAGTACTGTTTGACAGAATAAGAGAAGATAAAGAAATTAAAGGACTCAATAATGGAGGGTTTACTTATAAATATAGAGCATTTGCAGACGATGTTATGTTTTTGGTGGAAGAACCTACAAGAAATTTGCCGCTGCTTATGGGGGAAAAAAAAGAATTTGGAGATTTAGCAGGATTTTATGTAAATAAGAATAAATTGAAATTGATGTGTAAAAATATGACGGCGGTAAAACAAGAAGAATTACAAAAGTTATTACAATGTGAAGTAGTAAGAAAAACCAAATATTTGGGTATCGATTTGACAATAAAAAATATAGACCTTTTTAAAAATAACTATGAAAAGTTATGGTCACAAATTCAGCAAGACATAAAAAAGTGGAACACTTTAAACCTGTCATTACTGGGAAGAATATCAGTGGTTAAAATGAATGTTTTACCGCATATGATGTTTTTATTTCAAACTATCCCAATAGTGAAGGATTCAAAAGTTTTGAACTCATGGCAGAAAGAAATATCAAAATTTGTGTGGGCTGGGGAAAAAAACAGGATCAAGATGAAGATTTTATGTGATGCAAAAGAAAGAGGCGGATTTCAATTACCTAATTTTAGACTTTACCATGATGTGGTATGCTTAACTTGGTTGGAACAATTGATTAATTTGGATAATAGGAAGCTTTTGGCTCTTGAAGGGCATGATCGTAAATTTGGATGGCATGCATACCTGTGGTATGGGAAGACAAAAATGGACAATTTCTTTAAACATCACTATATCAGAAGAACATTGTTTGACACCTGGTTGAAGTATAGAAGGTTTTTTTCTGAGGAGAGGCCACTGTGGATAGTTCCAGCAGAAGTAGTCAAGCCATACTCAAATTTTAAGGGAGAAGACTGGATACAATATGGAGATATTCTGAAAAAGGAGGGGAAGAGTTTTGAAATAAAAGAAAGAGGAGAAAAGACTTTGAGTATGATTGGCTGTATTATAGACAGATTTATGACGTATAAAACAGATAAAAAAAGTTTGGGTTTAGGGGGAAAAAATGTTGGCTTGAAAAAGGTAGAAAGATGATCTCTAAAATATATGAAGTATTGTTGAAATGGTATACAGAAGATGAAATGGTAAAAGAACAAATGATAAAATGGGCAGTTAATATGAATAAAGAAATAACCATGGCATCTTGGGAATTTTTGTGGGAAAATGCAATAAAAATTTCAACATGTAATAATTTAAAAGAGAACTGTTATAAAATGATGTATAGATGGTATATGATACCAAAAAAGATTGCAAATATTGGTAGTAACTTGTCTAGTAAATGTTGGAAATGTAAGAAAAAAGAAGGGTCGTTTTACCATATTTGGTGGACATGTGAAAAAGCAGAAAACTTTTGGACAGAGATTCATAGAGAAATGGAGAAGATTTTGAAATGTAATTTCAAAAAAGAACCAGAAATTTTACTTTTGGGACTAAAGATGGAAGAGGTGAATATAAAAAAGAGGACTTTGATGTGGTACCTGATCACAATAGCTAGAATGACATATGCTCAATGTTGGAAGCAAGAAAAGACTCCCGAGATTTGGGAATGGATAAAGAAGTTACTTTTTATGGTTGAAATGGATAAATTGACTTGAAAACTTAATAATCAAGAAGCAGAAGAATTTTTTGAAGATTGGAAGGACTTTAAGGAATATTTGGAAAAGTATTGGGACGTGAAGAACACTTTATATGGTTTTGACAATTATTAAGAATGTAAAAATTCCAAAATAGTTGATACATAGAAATAACAGTTTATATGAATGTTACCGAGTAAAATTAAGTTTAGAAGTGTGCTAAAAGAAATTTAGAAAATCTGGAATAAGGAAGGGAGGTGGGAGCACTGCGGGAAGCCAATAGTAAAGGGGGGAGGGAGCAGGGAAAAGGGTATAAAAGTATTAAGTATGTTATAATGTTGGAATGATGTGATATCCTGATAATAAAAATTTTTCGGTGGAAAAAAAACAATTTAGATCCATGCACGGCATGCAACACCTCCCCCCTGAGAGAGAGCGGAACAAACAGTTTATGTCCCCGGTACCAACAGCAATCAGCTCCGAGTTCAAAGTCGCCCTCTGCATCAACAACCGCCTTGTCGCCCTCCAAGAAGGCCGTGGCGAATTTGCTGTGCCATGACTCCCCCCCCCCAGCTTGTCCGACTGGGAAGTGTCAGGTGGCCGTGATGCAGGGGGGAGGGTGGCAGAGCGAGTCTGGCTACGTGTTGTTACTGCCCCACCAGGGTGGGAAGGCGTGAACACAGAGTCCAAAATAATTTCTTGTTGGCTGTCATGTTGAGGGAGCCCACTGGAGTTGTTTTGCATTCAGACACCAGGGCGTTTTGAGCGTTTCCATGTTTTTATGATCAGTCCGTACCTCGAACGAGACTCATGCACCCTCCAGCCAGTGTCTCCAGGTGGTCAAGGTGAGTTTTATGGCCCCGGCTCCTTCTCCCTAACTGACCAATTGCGTTCTGTGTCATTAAACTTCCTAGACATATACGCCAAGGGGTATAGTAACCCATCCCCCCCTTCCTGGAGAATTGCCCCTCCTATGGCCACATCAGACGCGTCAGTTTGAACAATAAACTTTTTCGTTTCATCAGGGTGAGGTAAGACTGGCTCTGAGGTGAACAAAGTCTTGAGGCGTTCGAAAGCCTCTTGACACTCCCAACTCCAAGCCAATGCTGCCCCCGGCTTGATTGCGTCCGGGCCATTTCCCTTCGTTTTTAAAAAGTCGGTCAGGGGCAAAATGACCTGGGCAAGACCTGGGCGAAGTTGGGCAGAACATTTCGGTAAAAGTTAGCGAACCCGAGGAAGGATTGTAAGTGGTGCCTAGTGCGGGGAATTCCCCAGTCCAGCACATCTCGTACTTTCCCTGGGTCCATCTCCAAGCCCTTATCCGAGATTCGATATCCTAGAAAGTCAATGTGGGTCTTGCGAAACTCGCACTTCGATAGTTTCGCGAATAGCTTGTGCTTGTGCAACATGGTCAGAACATCCCTCACCAATTTCACGTGGGAGGGTAGGTCGGGGGAGTACAGCAAGATGTCATCGAGGTAAACAAGTGCCCTATTGAACAAGTGCTTGTGCAACACCTCATTGATTAGATTCATGAAGACCCCCGGTGCCCCCTGAAGACTGAACGGCATCACCCGATACTCGAACTGGCCCAGGGGTGTATTAAAGGCAGTCTTGTGTTCATCCCCCTCCCTGATATGGACCAGAAAGTAAGCATCGCGGAGATCCAACTTTGAAAATATTTTCCCTTTGGCCGCCACGGCAAGTAAATCCTTGATCAGGGGCATGAGGTAGGCACTGGTCGAAGAAACCGCATTCAAGCCCTGGTAATCCGTACACAGCCTCAACCCCCCGTCTTTCTTCTTCCGGAAGAGAACCAGGGCCGCAAAAGGGGAGGAGGCCGGCCTAATGAAACCCCTGGCCAGGTTTTTATTGATAAATTTGTGCAGTTCATCTTTTTCGGCCGGCCCCACGGCATAAATGCGTCCCTTGGGCAGTTTATGGCCAGGCAATATTTCGATACTGCAATCCGAGTGTCTATGGGGGGAAGCTCATCGGCTTCTTCTTCTTCAAACACCCTGGCCAAGTCCCGGTACTCGAGGGGAATGGATTGTAACTCCACCTGAACCAAACACACCCTAGGGTGTTACACTACTGGCTGCTGGCCCCACTGCTGGCCCTTGACACCGAGGTGAGATAAATTGCAGCTTCCCTTCATCCCACTGGTGCCCCCTGAAGACTGAACGGCATCACCCGATACTCGAACTGGCCCAGGGGTGTATTAAAGGCAGTCTTGTGTTCATCCCCCTCCCTGATATGGACCAGAAAGTAAGCATCGCGGAGATCCAACTTTGAAAATATTTTCCCTTTGGCCGCCACGGCAAGTAAATCCTTGATCAGGGGCATGAGGTAGGCACTGGTCGAAGAAACCGCATTCAAGCCCTGGTAAGCCGTACACAGCCTCAACCCCCCGTCTTTCTTCTTCCGGAAGAGAACCAGGGCCGCAAAAGGGGAGGAGGCCGGCCTAATGAAACCCCTGGCCAGGTTTTTATTGATAAATTTGTGCAGTTCATCTTTTTCGGCCGGCCCCACGGCATAAATGCGTCCCTTGGGCAGTTTATGGCCAGGCAATATTTCGATACTGCAATCCGAGTGTCTATGGGGGGAAGCTCATCGGCTTCTTCTTCTTCAAACACCCTGGCCAAGTCCCGGTACTCGAGGGGAATGGATTGTAACTCCACCTGAACCAAACACACCCTAGGGTGTTACACTACTGGCTGCTGGCCCCACTGCTGGCCCTTGACACCGAGGTGAGATAAATTGCAGCTTCCCTTCATCCCACAGAATGTATGGATCGTGTCCATGCATCCAAGCCCCCCCCAACACTAGTGGGAATCTGGCAGCTAGGGTAATCACGAACAATCTTTCCTCCCAGTGATCCCCTGCCCCAACCCGCAAAGGCACAGTCTCGTATTCACACGGTTCCTTCATAGTGGACCCATCTATTTGGGTAAAAATTAAAGGGTCTTTCAGCTTTACCACCTCTGCCTCCAGCCCCGTAACTAAGGAAGGGTTGATGAGGTCCCTCCCACACCTCGAGTCAATAAGTGCTCATACACAGATGTGGGTCCCAATGGCAGGGTAAACCAAAGTCACAATCACGAAAAACAAGGGGGGAAAGCTGCTCACCGCTTTTGGTGCCTCCGGGATCGGGCCCTGCTGTTCCGCGCCTTTCACAGCAGGACCTGGCCGTTTCCCGCCAGCTCGGGGTCTTCCTCGCTGGAGTCCTCTCCCAACTCCTCAGGGGCTGCCTGCAGTGCGTTGGCGAATTTCAGCTTCCGCCGGTTTCTTTGCCAAGGTGTACTTTTGTGGGATCGCTCAGTCCTTGCTTCCTTGGACCCGCTCCACCACAGTTGGCCGCGAAGTGGCCCCGCTCCCCACACTTTAGGCATAGCCCTTGTCGTATGCGTTGCTCTCAAGTAGACTCAGCCAATTTCGCTGGTTTCATCTTCTGCGCTGGGGGGTTAGCCTTGTTTCCCACTGTTGTGATGTCCAGGCGCAGACTATTTAGGCGGGTCTCCGCACTCTCTGGCTCCTGCATCCATGCCGGTAAAGAGATTGGGTCTACCGCTCGTAGGACCGTTTCCTGGATCTCTGGGTTCAGCCCTACACAGTACAACTCAGCAAGCACCGGATCTGGCCAAGTTTGGACCTTTGCTGCGTGCAACTTAAACTCGGAGAAGTATTCTCTCACCTATATCGTCCCTTGCTTCAGGGTGCGTAGGAACGCTCTTGATTTGGGCCCGGCATTCCAGTTCTCGAATTGGGCATGCAACGCCCCACATAAAAGTGTCCAAATTCACTAGCTCCAGGCCCCTGGCGTTGTGCAATCCCACATACCAAGCCGCAGCGGCTCCCCGTAAGCGGGCAGCCACCACATCCATTCAGCTACTGTCATCCAGGAGCAGGTGCCCCGGCTTTTCCACAAACGTCATCACTCGTACTACAAAGTAAGATAGTTCCTCAGGGTTTCCATCGAACGTGGCCTCGATCAGGTATTTCGGGTGATGTAGCACTGGGCCTCTTGGGCTGCCTGGTCGTGGCACTGGAGCCAGGGCCTTCCCTGTGTCAGCTAGCTGCCATTGAAGTCTGTGGATAGAAACCCCCCCCTCTCCTCTGGCATCTGCGCATGCCTCCTGTGTGTTCTGTGTGTATCCCTGTGTCATGCATTCCATTCTATGAACGAAATGGGCCTTAGAAAGCATTGCTAACAACAAAGCTAGTGGAGGTGATGGTATTCCAGCTGAGCTATTCAAAGTCTTAGAAGATGATGCTGTTAAAGTGCTGCACTCCATTTGCCAGCAAATTTGGAAAACGCAACAGTGGCCACAGGATTGGAAAAGGTCAGTATACATTCCAATCCCAAAGAAGGGCAATGCCAAGGAATGTTCAAACTATCGCACAATTGCACTCATATCACACGCTAGCAAGGTCATGCTCAAGATCCTACAAGCTAGGCTTCAACAGTACGTGGATAGAGAACTACCAGAAGTACAAGCTGGGTTTCGAAGAGGTAGAGGAACTAGAGATCAAATTGCCAACATTCGCTGGATTATGGAGAAAGCAAGAGAGTACCAGAAAAATATCTACTTCTGCTTCATTGACTATGCTAAAGCTTTTGACTGTGTGGATCACAACAAACTATGGCAGGGCCTTAAAGAGATGGGAGTACCAGACCACCTCACATGTCTCTTGAGAAACCTGTATAAGGGCCAAGAAGCGACAGTTAGAACCGGATATGGAACAACTGATTGGTTCAGCATAGGAAAAGGAGTACGACAAGGATGTATATTGTCGCCTTGCTTATTTAATATATATGCAGAGTACATCATGCGAAATGCTGGCCTGGATGAATCACAAGCGGGAATTAAGATTGCTGGGGAAAAGATCAACAACCTCAGATATGCAGATGATACCACTCTAATGGCTGAAAGTGAAAAGGATCTAAAGAGCCTCTTGCTCAGAGTAAAAGAGGAGAGCGCAAAAGTGGGCTTGAAGCTCAACATCAAAAAAACTAAGATCATGGCATCCGGCCCCATCACTCCTTGGCAAATAGAAGGGGAAGCTGTGGAAGTAGTGACAGACTTCACGTTCCTGGGATCCCAGATCACCGCAGACTGTGACTGCAGCCATGAAATTAAAAGACGCCTGCTCCTTGGGAGGAAAGCGATGGCGAACCTAAACAGCATGATAAAAAGTAGAGACATCACCCTGCCAACAAAAGTCCGCATGGTCAAAGCAATGGTATTCCCAGTAGTCATGTATGGCTGTGAGAGTTGGACTATAAGGAAGGCCGAGCGCCGAAGAATAGATTCTTTTGAACTATGGTGCTGGAGAAGACTCTTGAGAGTCCCTTGGACTGCAAAAAGATCAAATCAGTCAATCCTCAAAGAAATCAACCCTGACTGTTCCCTGGAAGGCCAGATAATGAAACTGAAGCTCAAATACTTTGGCCACCAAATGAGAAGGGAGCACTCACTGGAAAAGACCCTGATGCTGGGAAAGATTGAAGGTCAAAGAAGACGGGGACGGCAAAGGATGAGATGGTTAGACAGTGTCAGCGATGCAACGAACATGAAATTGAGCCAACTTCGGAGGACGGCGGAAGACAGGAGAGCCTGGCGGGAGATTGTCCATGGGGTCGCGAAGAGTCGGACTCGACTGTGCGACTGAACAACAACAACTTTGCTTAAACGTGTATTGGACTTATAGCTGTGAGGGATCGCACACCCTGGTCCCACGGGTACATCCTCTGGTCTGGGCGGCGGTTGGGGCACCAGTGGGGCAGCAGGGAGTACCGGTGCTGCTGGTTGGGCTTCCCTCTCCGCTCGGATGACTTGGACCACCAGCTGCGAGATCGCGTGGATGACATCCTCCAACTCCCATTGCAGCTGACGCCTCTCCCAATCCACCACCTCCATTCTATGGGACAGTTCCAGTCCCTCGTCCGGGGACACATGCCCACTCCTTGCCTTCGACCTCTTCGTCACCCAGGCTCCCGGCGGTGGTTTGAAGGGAACCCCAAAGGGGGGGGGAACCTCCAGCCGAGGCAAACCCCAGGTAAAACCTGCTGTCTCTCCGGGGCCCCTGCGTGAGCATATAAGTCTCTGCCGTGGAGTCCGGGTTGAATTGGCTCCACCTGGAGCTCAGTTGGTACCCCTGGCCGGGCGGTTGCCTCGGTCCCATAGGGTTCAGGAACAAATGGGTCGACGTCGTCTTTGGGACTGCTCCCTTCCCAGCGACGGTCACCGGAGGTGTAGTAGTCACCGGCACCTTCGCCTGGGTCATAGGAGTCTCCCCTCCAGACGTGGTGGGAACTGGGATCCTCCCCCCAGGGGAACCTGGTCTTTCTCCCCGGGGGGACCTGTTTCTCTTCTTTGTTGCTCATCTTGGAGAGAGAGAGGCACGCAGATAGAGAATGAGGATTCTTAACAGAATGTCAGGTTCCACAGCCAACAATGGAGTACACGCTTATCAGAAAGGTTATACTTTATTGAAGAGCTATAGATGCATTAACAGAAGCACTGTTAAGAATGGCATCGCCCCTACAAGCAAAATGGGATATAGGGCGTTCGTATGCACACACCCCCTTCCATAGGCCAATCGGCCTAACTCCCACGCGCGGGAGAAGAAGCCCCAGGCCGTAGAGTCGAAGCTGGGAGCTGATAGCGCTCTCACGGTTTTCCCTTAGCGCCAGACACTACACCACCTGCACATCTTAGAGATAACAGCGTTACAGCAGAGAAGCACAGAAGGAATGCAGCAGTAATTAGTACACAGAAAAGGGAAGCCGATGGCCTCCTGAACTAACATGGCAGCATAGCTGACACCTGGTGGAACATGCTCCCCAGGGCTCTGTGGGATCTACTTCAATCCCGCAGGGCCTGCAAGATGGAGCTCTTCTGCCAGGCCTTTGGCTGAGGCAGTGAACATCCATACATGGACTCCCTGAGGTGTCTGTCATTCTGTTTACAACGACTGGCTATGGCCAGGAACCTCTCACAACCAGAAAAATGTTGTTATTAGCTGTGACCACTATTTTAATATTTATGATGATATTTTAAATGCTAATGTTATTACATGAATAAATGATATGTTGTTACCCACCCTGAGCCTGCAACTGGGAAGGACGGGATATAAATGTGAATAATAAATAAATAGAAGTGACGTTGATCATCTTTATTTACCAAGAAAATTAGGTGAAAAGGCCTCCTGAAAGTTAAGCAAGCAGTAGTAGATGAAAAACGAGCACTGAATGACTACACCAAGAACAGCAAAGAGAAGCTTCTAGTTGAAGTGTACAAGGCAGATGTATTTACGGTTACAGAAACCAAAGATTACAAAAAGGTTGCAATTAAAACTCACTTTGACAACTGGAAGGAAAAGCACTTGCATGGGCAATATCTGAAAGACAGAGAATAAAGCTGACACAAATAAAGCTCACACACAAAACCTTTATTGGCATTGAAAGCACAAAACATCATGGAAAGTGTAGTGACTCCAAAATGGAAGTGACTCCAAAATGGGCACTTGAAGAAAGAAACAGAAGGACTCATTCTAGCTGCACAAGAACAGGCACTCAAAATGAACAGTATGAACACCAAGATTCAGAAGACCAGTGATAACAGCAAATGTTAACTTTGCAGGACAAAGGATGAAACAGTTGACCATATGGTCAGTGCCTGCAGTAAAGCTTCTCAAACTGACTATAAAGACCATCATGATAAGAGTTCATCTTATGTTGCACTGGAATATTTACAAGAAGTATGACTTACCATCAGCCAGACATTCATGGGAGCACAAACCAGACAAGAACATAGAGAATGATGAAACAAAGATTCTTTGGGACTTCCCATTGCAAATGGTTAAACACCTGGAGCATAACACCCCTGATACCACAGGTGTAGAAAAACATGAGAAATAGGGTTTGGATCATTGACACTGCAACCCCAAGAGACATCAGAATAGAAAGGAGAGAAAAGAGAGAACAGGAGATCATGAAATACCAAAACCTATGAATAGAGTTAGAGTGCCTCTGGGACAAGATTACCATCATGCCAGTTGCCATTAGAGTCCTTGGAGCAGTGCCTAGAACTAGTCTCAAGAAACACCTGTACGTTCTGGGCACTGAACAAATAATACCAGAGAAGAAGAAGAAGAAGAAATTGGCTTTATACCCCACCCTTCACTTGGAGTCTCTCCCTGCCCCAAACGGCTCCAGCTGCGTTGTGCCCTGTAATGGGGAATAGCAAAGCCGCCGGGAAAGCGGAGTGGTGGAACGGATGAATCGAGTCAGAGAAAGAAGCAAGCGACAAACTGTAAGCCGGCGTTCGAGATTTTAAGCGGTGGTATTTAAAAGAAAGCCTCACCCCCCCAAAAAAGCGAAAGGGAGGAGGGACTACCACCTCCGTATTAAAAAGAGACTTTTAAAATAAAAAGGGGGGAAGCGAAAAAACGCACAAACGGTTTACCTTGTTGGGAGGGAGAAATAAGCGGAGAGGAGGGAAGCTTCCTTGAAGGCTACAGCACGAACTTTCTAAGTGTAAACAAAACTGAAGCATGGCGGGGACTAAAAAAGTACAAGAAAAGCTGGTGAAGAAGACGGGAGGGACTTCCTGCCCAAGCCCTTCCCTTGCTGGATCTGCTGTCAATCAGCAAGAAAGTGCTCTCACGCACCATCTGCTGGAAGAACTGCAAAAGATTAACCAGAAACTTGATTCTATGGAAGCTGCCTATACTTTGCAACAGGAAAAAATGACAGAGACAGCTGAGAAGGTAGATGACATATTGCAAGTAGATAAATAGGTACCACTTCAGTGGGAAGGTAACAGCGTTCCGTGCACCTTGGTGTTTAGTCATGCTGGCCACATAACCACAGAAATGTCTTCGGACAGCGCTGGCTCTTCGGCTTTGAAACGGAGATGAGCACCGCAACCCTAGAGTCGGATTCGACTGGCTTTCGAGCAAGGGAACCTTTACTTTTATTTAACCACTACACATCGCATTGTGGGGAAAAGTGGTGTATAGATACCTAAGTAATTAAATACAACTGTGAAGATGAAACCTTTGCAAGGATAAGGAACCAGAGACATTCCTTTTGAGTCACTGATACTTTAATCCAGGGTTTCTGTTCTTGGCTTTTTACAGCTGGTTTTCTAGATTCACTTGCACTATAGCCACATTTTTTAACATATCATTTATTTGGTTGCTTATACACACACACAACATGAATCCTGTCGTTGGTTCACAAATCATATTGGGGGGGGGGGAAATGTGTCTTTTGTGGGAAATTTTTGCATGGAGGAAACAGAGAATGCCGTAAAATGAAGGAACAAAGGCTTAATTTCCACTACAGGGGCACCAAAATTGCAACAAACATTTTCTGGTCGAAACAGAGGAAACTCCTGCTTATTCCTTAAGGGCGTTATTAGCTTGCTGTGACATTTCACTGCAGAACTGAGCGGGGGAGTGTACACATATGAATGCCTATAAAGCTGCCTTGGACCGAATTGGACCATTGGTCCATCGAGGTCAGTATTGTCTACTTAGACTGCCAGGGGCACTCCATGGTCTCAAGAGAAGAAGAAGAAGAAGAAATTGGCTTTATACCCCACCCTTCACTTGGAGTCTCAGAGCGGCTTACAATCTCCTTTTCCTTCCTCTCCCTACAACAAGCACTCTGCGAGGTAGGTGGGGCTGAGAGAGCTCTTTTGAGGACTGCTCTTGAGAGAACAACTCTGAGAGAACTTGTGACTGACCCAAGGTCACGCCAGCAGCCACATATGGAAGAGTGGGGAATCAATCCATGCTCTTAACCACTACACCAAACTGACAGTGTTGCTCAGAACAGCAAGAATCCTGTGAAAATACATCTCTAATTCCCAAGAACTTAGTTAGATCTTGAATTGCAGAACACTATGTATGAGTCAAATAACTAACTGGCAATTCATAATAATAATCTTCATCTTTCCCAACTCATTCTAGTGCAAACCTCCTGACATGTTGTTTTTCTTTGTCAGTAGAGGAGGACAAGTACTCCACATACATACACACCTACTTCATTTGCCCTGTTCTAAGTACTGGGTAAGCCATCTGCAATAATGGAACTCATCTTATGCACTGAAGATCGGGATCATTATTTAAAAGCTGCCTCAAATAGTCTAGAGAATGTACACTACAGACTATGCAACTTCAGTTCATAATTTTTGCCGCAGATTTCAAAGTGTAATGTTTTACATGACTTCAGAACTGAGGAGATAAGAATACTCATGACTTGATTTGCATAGCAAAGAAATTTAAATTCTCACAAAATCTCTGGAACCAATATATTAGTTTTAAGGTGATGTGGCGCCCTCTGGTGTGCAAACTCTTTGATATGATCTGAAATAGACCATACAGTATCCAAGTGAAGGAATACAACAGGATCTTCATTATGCTGTATTCTGATTTACTGCTCACCCTCTACCTATATGTATGGACTAGTAATTTCCAAGAAGTGTGCGTGCACACTAAAGTTTATACCTTGAGTAAAACGTTGTTGGTCTTAAAAGTGCCACTGGAATCAAACTTTGTTAAACAGGATGTTTGCTTTGCAGTTTTGTCACCTGATATGATGCATGTTAATTCAGAAGCGAGCCCCACTGGGTTCAGTGGGGACTACTTCCAGGTAAATATGCACAGGATTGCAGAGTTTATGAGTTAACTCTTCTATTGAGTAGCTATGCAGAGGATACTTGAAACAACTACTGCTGAAAGTTAAAGCAGAAAGTGGCAAAGCAGGATTACAGTTTACAGCTGAACACCAAGAAGACAAAAGTAATGACTTCTGGAGGAATTACACAAGTTTAAGGCTGATTGTGAAGAAACTGAAATTGTTCAAGACTTTCTATTCCTTGGCTCCATCAACACCAAAAGGGAGACTGAAACCAAGAAATCAAATGGAGATTGTGACTAGGAAGGGCAACTGTGAAGGAGCTAGAAAAGATTCTTAAATGTAAAGATATGTCGCTGGCAACCAAGATCAAGGTAATCCATACCATAAGTGTTCCCATTACTACATATGGGTGTGAAAACCTGACAATGAAGAAAGCTGACAGGAAGAAAATTGATTTATTTGAACTATGGTGTTGGAGGAGAGTTTTACAGATATCGTGGACCACCTAGAAGACAAAGAAGTGGGTACTAGATCAAATTAAGCCTGAACTCTCCCTAGAAACTAAAATGACTAAACTGAGGCTATCGTACTTTGCTTACATTATGAGAAAACAAGAGGCACTGGAGTAGACAATAACGCTAGGAAAAATTGAAGGCAGCAGGAAAAGAGGAAGACTCAGCATGAGATGGATGGATTCAATCAAGGAAGCCACAAGAGCCCTTGGTTTGCAAGACCTGAGCAAGGCTGTTAATGATATGATGCTTTGGAGGTAATTAATTCATAGGGTTGCCGTGGGTCAGAAGCGACTTGACAGTACTTAAGACATGCACGCACACACATGTTGAGGACTGCACACATGGGGACTGTGCACGCACAGGCCTGCCAATTGGTAGGTATACAGCTTTAAGCCTCCAGAGGGAGCTGTGCACAGGAGCCAAAAGTTTGGCTCTGCCCACAGCTACGTGCTCCCGTGCACCAGCATCACTCATCCTCAGTTCCTTCATGCTGCCAAAAGCATGTTGTGGGGCAGGAGAAAGGGTATGTGTGCCTGCACAGAAGATACTCAATGAACAACAGTTATAGGTAAGCAACGCTGTTTTCATTGCTGATCTTCTGTGCAGTCCCACATTGGGAATCTAACAAGCTCTATAAGGAGGTGAGAACATGCTCACCTTATTTAAACAGAGAATGGAGAATTTCCAAACTCTGCTTCACTTCTGGTTGCAACGTTCAGAGCATAAAGTCACATGAAGGTATCACAAAAAGTCCATACGTGGCAGCTCTGCAGATCTCCTCCAGAGGGACACCACCCCAAAACACTGTTGGGGACGCCACAGCTCTGGTGGAGTGAGCTTAAACCTCCAGGAGGGAAGGAGAATCAGCCAAGTCATAACAATACTTGATAGTCTACACCAACTACCAGGAAAGAGTCTGTGGGATAAGCCCTTTTCCCTACCCTCAGACCTGCAAAACATATGAACAGAGAGTCCTCCCTATGGTACTTGGCCATTCACTTCAAATAAAAAAGTAAGGCCCTTCTAATGTCCAACAAATGGAGTTCCTGCTCAGCTTCAAAAGTGGGAATTGGGAAGAAAACAAGTAATACAATGCCTTCGGACAAATGAAATTTTGATACAACCTTAGGACAGAAACTCAGGCTAGGCCGAAGAACTACCTGTCCTGGGAAAAACTTCAATAAAGTGTTGTCATGACCCCAGCGGGGTCTTTGGTTTTTGCCGCCACCACCCTGGACTTTTGGGTCCATCGGGAGTCCCAGGGTGTCTCCCAAGACCTTGTTGACCAGTCAGGAGGCCCAACACATCAACAGCTACCCTCTTGAAAGGGATGCCAATTAAAGGTAGAGGCTGCAGTGGGGCTTTAGCTTTGTCCTGGGCCCTCCCCACAGTCTGGCATACCTCATAGGACTGGACAAACCTAGTAATGTCCTGGCCCATCCCATCCCAATAAAACTGCTGCTTCAGCCACTCTTTGGTTTGCCTCACACCTGCATGCCCACTGGGGTGGTCATGGGCCAGGCTCATGAGGCGGAGACGATGTCGGACTGGTACCACCAGTTGACGATGTGGCTTCCAGCCCTTCTGGTCAGCAGCTTGGTAGGACTCACGATACAGCAGACCTCTGTCCAGCAGGAACTGAGATCGAATGGTTTCACTGAAGGGCAACTTCTTCTGGGCCTGTTCATGGACTTCTTCCAGGCTGGCATCTTCCTCTTGATCCCTCTGGAATGCAGTTGGAGTCACTGGAGGAGACTCTACCCCCATTGGTTCTGCGACAGGATCTGGAGAAGTTGCGGGCATGTGTTCACCTGGTGGTGGCTTCTCTGACTGGCGACGGGTTAACACCCCTATATAGACATCAGCTTGCCGACTGGGTAACTCAGGAGCATCTTTAAAGTCCTTTAAGAATGTCGGGGCGGAGCGCCGCACAAGATGGCGGACGCGAACTAAAAGAGCTCCCAGCCGAAATCTCCCAAATCGATAGAAATCCGGATATTCCCTCCGAGTTCTACACAAACTGTTATGGGAAAGCCCTCCAAAGGCAAGCCTCCAAAAACTCCTCAGCAAAACTCATCGGTGTGAACGTATTTTACCCGGGAAGCTGCCTCCGACCTGACTGGCACACACGGAGACGAGGCCAGTAAAATGGCCTTGGGAAACCCAGGAAAACAACTACCCACCCAGCCGGATGAAAATACACCGATTACAAAGAAAGACGTACAGGAACTGAAGGAAGACTTGCTAAAATCACTTACGTCGTTGGTATTGGAAATTGTTCAACCCCTTCAATCTCAACTTAATGATTTGGTGAGAGATTTGAGTGATACAGCAAGAATTGCTGAAAACAATGCCGAACTAACACTAACGCTGCAAGAGGAGCTGAAGGCTGCACAAACCTCAGAAAAACAAATCAATGCCCGGCTCTCATCACTGGAACAGCGTTGGAGGCAGATGAACCTGAAATTTAGAGGGCTGAAGGAAGGTGCGGAGGAAGGGAAAGACCCTGCACAATTTATATCGTCATGGCTGGCATTGGTACTTGAAATGGAAGAAGGCCCCGATTATTTTAAAAGCTTACCGGCTAGGTCCACTAGCAACAGCAAGGAAGGGCCGCCCAAGGGACATAATGGTACAATTTTTATATCCCAAAACACGGGACAAAATCCTTAGAGAAGCAAGAATTCAAGGGGCCCTTCAGTATAAGGAAGACAAAGTACAAGTATTACTGGACTTATCTGTTGAAACACTGATAAAAGGAGAAGCCTCAAGTTCTTTGCTACCAAACTGTTTAAAGCAAACATAAGATTCCGTTGGAGCTCAACTTCTGACATTCAGGTGTATAGAAATGGCATACTACATCAAGCAACTGATGTAATCTCTGGAAAAGCTCTTTTGTTAGCCTTAGGATTGCAACTCATTCCAAAAGAAGAACAAACTCTTTTGGCCTCATGAAACTTTTGCTCATTCTTAATGTAATGGTTGAAATGTTGAAATTATACTGTGTTGAAAGAAGTTAATATGAAAATCTTAATTGAAAAAGTTATAAATTTAAGCAAGATTAATAATTGTGCAGGTTAGAAATATTTTGTATGTTTATATTAACTATGTTAAAGTTGGATAATAATTTTTAAAAAAATCTTATAAAAATCTTACAAAAATATAAAATACTAGAAATATTATATATATATTTTTTTATGTTTACTTTATGATATGGAAAATGAAAGGTTAAAAAATTAAAAATGTTATTTTTGATTATTCATTGTATACAAAAGAGATAGATTATATTGGGAAACTATTCTTGAATAACTATTTCTAGTTTGAAATATAGATTAAAATTTATAACTGTGAAAGAACATGATATAAAGATGAATATACTGTAATGATGAATGATTACTTTAAAGATTTAAAAAGGTTAATATTGTTATATTATAATATGAACACAATATTTTTAAAATTATTAACAGTTGATTTATTGTTATGGTTTAAATATTGGAAAGACGATTTATCTATTTTTTACTAAAATTAATAAGTTTAAAGAAATAGAAAAGGGAATATCCCAACCATTTATTATTATATAGTTATTAGATCAGATAATAGATCTTGATGGGTAAATAACTTAAAGACAGTTAACATTTACCTTATACAAATGGGAGAAAGGCGGGATAATTTGATACAAAAGTTTAATTTAATATCTTCTTTCCCTCCTTTTTAGTTAGAGATTCCTTCCTGGTGGGGAGACATAAGTAGTCACCTCGTTGTTGTATATTCAGAAAGAGCATCCTACAAGTAGTAGGGTAGTTTAGTGTTGAAGTTAGAATAGTTTTTGTGTTAGTATTAGCATATTTAGTTTATTTAAAAGTATTTAGTGGATTGCAAGTTAGGAACAGAACACTAACTGTAAGATTGTTTCAGTTAAAAAAGTAGACAAGAGCTGACTCACAATATCACACCCGTGGAAAATATTTACTTGGAATGCTAAAGGTCTAAACAGTAGAAAGAAACTTTACAAAGTCTCATCTTTTTGGGCCAAAAAACGCCCTGACATTTTTTGCTTGCAGGAGACACACTTGAAGAACCCCACAAAGCAAATCCTGAAAACATCATGGTTTGACAGACAATATCATGCAGCTGGATCGTCAAAAGCCAGAGGTACAACAATATTATTGTCAAAAAAAATTCAATTTCGACACACTCACTCAAAAATAGATCCTAGAGGTAGATATATCTTTATTAAAGGAATAGTAAATGGAGAACCAATGACATTGGCCTCCATCTATGCACCCAACACAGATCAAATTAATTTTTAAAAGAAGTCTTAGACAAATTAATGGAATTTAAACAAGGAGAAATCATAATAGGAGGTGATTTGAATTATATTATTAACCCTACTCTGGATCGTACGTATAACCGCTCTAAGACGATGCAACAAAGGAAACTAAATTCCTTTACTGAATTGGCTAAATTATTGGAGCACAACAACTTGTTAGATGTGTGGGGAGCCCTGAACCCATACGTAAAGCAGTATTCATTTTACTCTCATACTCATGACACTTACGTATTGATTTCATATTGACCTCTGTATCGTTATTTCAATATTTTAGTGACTCAGATATTGGAACAGTGACACTGTCAGATCATGCTTGGGTCACAGGAACCTTACAAAAACAACAAGACGATGGCAAGGGACAAAATTGGATGGTTAACAAAACTTTATTGCAAAATGTTACATTCACAAATGAAATAGAGAGTAAGATTCAGGAATACTTTTGGTTTTAATGCTACAGACGAGGTAGATCCACCAATTGTGTGGGACGCATTCAAGGTTGTAATAAGAGGACAACTAATATCATTAGCTTCTTTCTGTAAAAAAGAAAAACAAAAATTAATATCAGACCTTCAACAATCTGTTAAGACACTAGAATTAAAACACATGCGATATGGAGGGAAAACCTTAAAGAAAAAACTATTTCAGGAAAATAAAAAATTAGGAAATCCATACAAGATTATTTGAATTCAATCAATTTTAATACTAAATTATATTTAGAACATCAAGCCTTTTTGGATCAACCTATAATGTCTACAGAAATAACACAGGCTTTGTCAAAAATTAAAAACAATAAAACACCAGTCAGGGACGGACTCCCAATTGAATTTTACAAAAAAAATCAAACAATTTTAATGGAACATCTTAATACAACCTTAAATTTTATTTTGCAATCGGGATCCATGCCACAGTCTTGGTCTGAGGCACGTATAATTGTTATTCCTAAACCTGGCAAAGACAAGGTCTTACCTGCTTCATACAGGCCCATATCCATCTTAAATAATGACTTCAAAATTTTGTCAACTATCTTAGCTACAAGACTTAATAAAATAATAGCAAATGATGTCCAGGAAGATCAATCCGGATTTATACCTGGATGCTCCATAGCTGATAGTATACGTAAAACATTAAACGTCATTAATTACTGTAAGACAAACAAAATAAAATATCGTCTCCTATCTACAGACGCTAAAAAAGCTTTTGAAAGAGTGGAACCACTATAACTACAAGAGCTTCTTAGTGCAATGAATTTTGGCCCTATTTTTAAACAAACAATACAAGCATTCTACCAATGCCCAAAAGCCCAAATTTGTGTTAATCATTATAGATTTAATGACATTCAGTTGAGAAGGGGAACCAGACAAGGTTGTCCCCTTTCACATCTTTTATTTGCCTTGTCTATAGAACCGCTAGCCCACGCAGTCAGATCTGATATACAAATAAAAGGTATACAAATCAATGCAGAAAATTTTAAAATAAGCCTTTACGCAGATGATGCAGTATTTTATTTAACCCAACCAGAAACTTCACTGCAAACATTATTAACTCATTTTAAAAAATTTGGAGCTGTTTCAGGTTTTGCTGTCAATTATAAAAAATCAGAAATTTACCCTATTTATCTTTCTTTCCAGCAACAGGAAATTCTAAAATCTAAATTTTTATTTAACTGGGTAAATGCCAAATGGAAACATTTAGGAATTTATATCCCGCTAAATTTGTCTGAGTTATATAGCACCAATTATAGTCCTCTTATCAGTCAAATTAAACTAACATTGAATGACTGGAACAAATTACATCTTAACTTATTAGAAAAGGTTAATTTGTTTAAATCGATATTACTCTCTAAATTTTTGTATTTATTCCAAAACTTACCAGTTCCAATACCGACAAAGATTTTCAACTATGGAAGAAACTACTACTTTCTTTTATCTGGAATGGAAAAAAAGCTAGAATAAATTATAACACATTACTTAAACCAACAAATCTGGGGGGTATAGGAATACCTGATTTAGAAAAATATTATTTAGCAGCACAATTAAGAAATATTCATTATTACTCCCTCCATACTTATATTAAAAAAATGTTATATATTGAACAATTAGAAGTCTTACCTAATCGTCTTAATGAATTTATATGGACTTCATTTAAATCACAATCATTATCGAAATTATCTGATCCTTATTTAAGACATACTTTACAGTTATGGAATAAATATAGAAATATATTAGCCCCTGGAGTATCTACAATAACATCTATATTTGGACAATCCTGGTTTATTCCAGGTACAGACAAGCAATTTATGTCTGGGCTCAGGGCAAAAGGCATTTATAGGATTAAAGATTTTTTTAAATGGGAAACAAATAGACAACAAATAGACAACAAATAGAACAAAAATATGATACCTCTTCAACATGGCTGCCTTATTCCCAGCTCCATCATATGCTATCAACCCTATGTCAAACGTCAGATATTAATAGAGAACTAACAACATTTGAATCCTTTTTGAAGAAACAAAACAATGAGATAAAAGGTTTATTAGCAAAAAATTATTTTTTATTAAATAATAAATCTTGGTCAAATATTTCCTCGAATCAATTAGCATGGCAGAGAGATTGTGGTTTAACATTTTCAAAAAAACAATGGAACCAAATACGGTCTTCAAGTGTGTTCTCCAGTAGACATTTAAACTTAAAATTGCAACATTTTAAATTATATGCAAGGTGGTATCTTACGCCTAACCGTTTATTTAAATGCAAATTCAAATCAACTCCAAATTGTTGGAAAGGTTGTGGTGAAATAGGAGATCTGAAACACTGTTGGTGGGCTTGTCCAAGAATAAAAACTTACTGGAATAACATTATAGACAAAGTGAAAACAATTACAACCTATGAAATACTGAATACTCCTGCTTCACTATTAAAGGGTTAAAAGTTAGTTTAAATTGAAATTGTAAAGTTTGAGAATATATTATTATTGTATGTTGATGTTTTATATAAAATGAAAATTAATAAAAAAAAGTTATTTGCAAAAAAAAAAATCCTTTAAGAACTGCAGGTAGATATCGGCTTGCTGGCTGACCTCCTTTTCTGCCAGACCAGGCTCAGGGACTCTGGGGTCCTGGGCCATATGCTCCGCTAAATCGTCCCCTACAAACATGGCTACCGGGGTATAATCATGCACAGCAACCTTCCACGATCCACTCCAGCCTTCGCAGCTGATCAGCAGCCAAGCCACAGGGAGTACGATCCCTTCTGCTTCGTGCAGACGCCTTACCCGCCTCTGTTCCCCTGGGAGGAGGTATTTGGGATTGATTAGCGAACAATGCACTGTAGTTAGGAGGGAACCAGTATCTTGCCATGCGGCTACTTCTTGGCCATCCACCCGGACCTTCTTCCGGTGGCGCTGGGAAATATGCTCCGGATCAAATACAGGAGGAATGGTTCGATTGGTTTCCAGCATCATGTGGTGCATGCTGGCTCCATCGTTAGGGCACTGCTTCCAGATGTGACCTAGTTGGTTGCAGGCAAAACACCGGGGCACTCTCCTCTCCTCACTTGGGGACTTCACCCCAGCAGTTGAAGAAGCATTCCGCTGCTGTTGTGGTGGCGCTTCTTTCCTCTCTGACAGCTTCACGTGCGGATGACTAGCCAAAGCCCTTTCCTAGCACCCTTAATGGCTGCAATAGCCACCACTTTTCTACATAAGGTACTGGTGCTTAACCCCTTATCCAGACCCTCTTGAAGGAAAAGAAGAATCACCCCCATGGACGCTTCCATGGGGTCTATATGCCTTTCCTTGCACCAGGTATAGAAAACATGTCAGGTATTATTATAGACCCTATTAGTCAACCCCTTTCTAGCAGTCAACATGGTCTTAACCACACTAGTGGAATAGCCCACCCCCATTAACTGCTGCCTCTCAACCTTCAGCCTGTGAGTTTTAATAAGTCTGGTTGAGGGTGGACCATCTCCCCCTGAGTGAGAAGATCTTCCACCGGGGGCAGGTGCCAGGGCTCCTGGACTGCCAATCTCCTCAGATCTTGGAACCAAGCTCAACAGGGCCAAAACGGGTTAACAAAAATTACTTCCACTCTCAGATCAATTATTCTTTGGACCAACTTCGGAAAAATTTGGATTGGTAGGAAGGCGTATAGAAGCTTTTGTGGCCACACTAGGTGCAGGGCGTCTGTTCCTATAGCAAGAGGACTTTTTAACCTGGACATGAACTGTCGTGTTTGACGGTTCTGCTCTGTGGTAAATAAGTCCACCTCTGGTGTCCTGAATCTCTCACAGATTTGCCCAAACACTGCCCTGTTTAGCATCCACTCGGATTGATCCACCCACTGATGGCTCAGCCAGTCTGCCACTGTGTTCTCTCGGCCTGCCATGTGAATGGCTTTTATGGACAGGATGTATGTCTCCACCCACTGTATTAGCTTGCTTGCTTCTTCGTGTAGCCGTTTGAAGCGTGTCCCACCTTGGCGACTGACATACGCCTTTGCCGTCATATTGTCCGTCTGGATCAGGATGTGATGGCCCTGTATCAACCCCCGAAATTTTTCTATAGCTAATCTGACTGCCCTATGTTCCAGCAGGTTCATGCTGTTGGACTTATCCTTCACTGTCCATGTGCCCTGTATCATTCTTTCTTCTGCATGTGCTCCCCAGCTGAACAAGCTCGCATCTGTCATGATCACTACCCGAGGAAGTTCCCTGAGAGGCACTCCCTCCCTGAAACGGTTCGGCTCCAGCCACCATAATAGTTGCTGCCTCACTGACTCCGGGAGCTCCACCTCTCGGGTCCTTTTCTGCACTATGTCTGACTGGAATGGAAGGCGAAAACGCTGTAGGAATCTTGCATGAAACCTTGACCATTGTAAGACTTCCTGACTGGACACATGCATCCCCAGAAGTTGTGCTAGATGCTTTACTTCCACCTTCAGTGTCTCAAACACGTTTTGAGTAGTCAATTGACATAACTTTTGTTGTCGGTCCTGAGAGAGGAACACCCTGTCCCTCTCTGTGTTGATTTGTACTCCTATGTGTAGGATGGATTGACTTGGCACTAATGAGCTCTTTGTCCTGTTGATCACAAACCCATGACGTTCAAGCTCCTTCAGAGTGATCTCCAATGACTGCGTCGTCTGTTGATAGGATGTCATCAAGGTATGGAAATAAGGACACGCCCACTGTTCTCAGATGGGCCACCAGGGTTATCAGGATCTTGGTGAACACCCTTGGCGACGACTTCAGGCCAAATGGGAGGACCCGATACTGATAGTGACTCCTGCTGTAGGCAAAGCGAAGGAATTTCCGATGAGATTCCCTGATTGGCACATGTAGATAAGCCTCCGATACGTCTTTAGAGGCCATGAAGTCCCCTTGCTGGATGGAGGTTAAGATGGTTTTCACCGGCTCCATCTTGAACTTCTTGGTTAAGACCCATCTGTTTAGCCATTTTAAGTCCAGTATCGCTCTGACCTCTCAATTTTTCTTCGGCACGGTAAATATTTATTTATTTAATTAATTAATTTTATTTATACCCCGCCCTCCCTGCACACAGGCTCAGGGCGGCTTACAATATAGGGTGCAATGCAGCACCGTAATTCACAATATGGCACTCAGTGCGATAAAAACACAGTAAAACATTTAAAACAATTTAATACAATGGGCGATGTCCATCCTGCGTGACAAACATCTCTCTCCCTATTGCACCTGCCCTTGGGGCAAAGGGAGGATGATGTGGCCCCCCGATGTTCCTTGGCTACTCAGCCTCAGCCAGCGGTGCTGCTGTTCTGGCCCTCACTGATGGTAGTGGTGGTGGCGGCGGCTCCTATTCAAAAGCCTGGCGGAAGAGCTCCATCTTGCAGGCCCTGCGGAACTGTAACAGGTCCCGCAGGGCCCTGATCTCCTCCGGGAGCTCGTTCCACCAGATAGGAGCCACCACCGAAAAGGACCTAGCCCTCGTGGCAGCAAGCCTGGCCTCTTTGAAGCCCGGGGTCGCAAGACGATGTTGCGACCCCAACCGTAGTGCTCTCTGGGGCCTGTACGGGGAAAGACGGTCCGGACCTTGGCCATGTAGGGCTTTAAAGGTAAGCACCAGCACCTTGAAGCGAATCCGGAATGCTATAGGCAGCCAGTGCAGCGCTTTCAGCACAGGCTGGATGTGGTCCCATTTCAAGGCCCCCGCAACCAGCCTGGCCGCCGCATTTTGCACTAGTTGCAGCCTCCGAATCAGCGACAAAGGCAGCCCCATGTAGAGAGCATTGCAGTAGTCTAGCCTCGAGGTGACCGTCGCATGGATCACTGTGGATAGGTCTTCGTGGCTGAGAAAGGGAATCAACTGCCGCACCAGCCAAAGATGGTAAAAGGCTGCTTTGGCAGTGGCTGCCACCTGGGCCTCCATCATTAAGGTGGAGTCCAGGAGCACTCCCAAACTCCTAACCTCCGAAGCTGGCACCAAAGGCGCCCCGTCGAAGGCCGGGAGCGGGAGCCCCAGTCCCATCCCGTTCCGACCCAGACACAGGACCTCCGTCTTCGCCGGGTTCAGCTTCAACCGACTCAGCCTGAGCCATCCAGATACGGCCTGCAACGCCCGGTGCAGATCTTCTGGATCAGAGTCCGACTGGCCGCCCAACATCAGATAGAGCTGGGTGTCATCGGCATATTGATGACACCCAAGCCCATACCTCCGGACAATCTGGGCGAGGGGGCGCATATAGATATTAAAGCGCATAGGGGAGAGAACTGCCCCCTGAGGCACCCCGCATTCAAGCAGGTGCCTCCGGGACCGCTGCTCCCCTAGTTCCACCCTCTGTCCCTGACCTTGAAGGAAAGAGACAAGCCATTGAAGAGCGAGCCCCTGAATCCCCACGTCGGCAAGGCGGTGGGCAAGCAACTGATGGTCAATCGTGTCAAATGTGGCCGACAGGTCGAGCAACAACAGTGCCGCCACACCGCCTCGATCCAGATGTCTCCGGAGGTCGTCAGTAAGGGCAACCAGTACAGTCTCCGTTCCATGCCCAGGGCGAAAACCGGACTGGAATGGGTCGAGGGCGGAAGTGTCATCTAGGAAGCCCTGCAGCTGTGTCGCCACTGCCCTCTCAATCAATTTGCCCAAATAGGGCAAATTGGACACCAGTCGATAGCTGGCCAATTCCGCCGGTTCCAACGTTGGCTTTTTCAAGAGAGGGCGGACCATCGCTTCCTTAAGTGCCTCAGGGAACTGCCCCTCTGACAGGGACTTGTTGATTATCTCCCTCAAGGCACCTCGAAACCCCTCGTGGCCCACTTTAATGAGCCAGGAGGGGCACGGATCCAGGCTGCAAGTGGTTGGACGCACAGCTGCAAGCACCCTATCGACTTCCTCCAAGCTGAGTCAGCCAAAGCTTTCCAAACCCGGCGAAGCCGCGCAAGGGGCCTCGAGTTCGCTTACTGTCTCAACTGTTGCGGGGAGGTCGCGGCGGAGCGTCAAGACTTTATCTGCAAAATAGCTCGCAAAAGCCTCACAGCCAATATCCAATTCCCTACTATTTTGTCTGCCCTGAGGCAGAGTTGTCAATGATCGAATCATCCTAAATAATTGGGCCGGGCGAGAGCTAGCGGATGCAACCCTGGCTGCGTAGAAATCTCTCTTTGCAGCCTTGACTGCCATCTCGTAGGATCTCATAAACGTCCTATAAGATGCTCTTGTAGCCTCGTTGCGAGCTCGACGCCACCGTCTCTCTAGCCGTCTGAGCCCGTTTCATAAGCTGCAACCCCTGGGTGTACCAGGGGGCAAGCCTAGAGCGAGGGCGCAGAGGGCGCCGGGGAGTGATCACGTCGATGGCCGTGGCGAATCGGCTATGCCAATCATCCACGAGCTCATCTAACAAACCGTCAGGGGGCATTGGATCTCGCAGAGCCGCCTGAAGCCGCATCAGGTCCATCAAGCTCCGTGGGCGAGCTAAAATCTGCTTGCCGCCTAAACAGGGTCGGGGCGGGACACTTACGCGAGCCTTCAGGGCATAGTGGTCCGACCATGGTACCTCCATTGTGGTGATCCGGTCCACTATACTCCCCGCCGCGAAGATCAAGTCGAGCATGTGCCCGGCCTGATGCGTGGGAGCCGATACCAGTTGGGAGAGTCCTAGTGACGCCATGGACGCCACCAGGTCCGTAGCCCGACTTGAGGCCGCGTCATCAGCATGGACGTTGAAGTTACCCAAGACTAAAAGCCGAGGGTGCTCCAACGCCCAGCCTGCTACGGCCTCCAGTAGGGACAGCAGACTACTGGCAGTCGGTACACCAGCCAGATCGCCAAACTCTCCTCGGCCTCCAGCACCAGACCGACACACTCTATGTCCGCAATCTCCGCGGCCGGGAGCGCCCTGAAGGAGTAAGCCTCTCGCTCAAGTATCGCCGCTCCCCCCTGCCCCCTATTCCGTGATTGGTGTAGGACCGAGAACCCAGGCGGGGCAAGCTGGGAGAGAGCTACAAATAAGATGGAGTAGACGCCGTGAGATCTCTCCGAGGTTGGAACCAGTTCTATAGCTTTTATTTCCAGCAGGTGGGAGATAATCTGGAGTAGCAGATTGTGTTTGTCTCTGGACTTCTTCTTTGGCATTTCCAGGAAGCAGTTTGGAGGGACCCACCTGTCTGTGACAGACCCCTGCCAGGTTTTGGCAAACAGTAGGAGTCTGCCCCCCACTTCCATTTGTATCTTCTTTTCGGCACAGTCATGCTTGGGGACCCTTCTTGGGACTCTTGGCATTGTGTCGTTGCTTAGACTGAAAGGACTGGGGTCTTGTATCCTTGGGTTTGTGTTGCCACTTATCTTTGAAGAACCGAGCATAGCTGGGCTTGTTCTCTCTCCTGGCATCCCGAAAGGACTGCTGACGCCTCCTATCTCTCACGTCCCTTTTCTTTGATGGAAGAACCTTCTTTTTGTCCTTGTCTTCCACAAGGTATCTCTCCAGGCCATCACCAAACAAATTGGTACCTTTGAAAGGAACTGCTGCTACCTTGGTACGTGCCGGTGGATCAACATCCAAGTTTTGTAGCCAAGTATTGCGCCTCGCCGTGACACTGCATGCTATGCCTCTCGCTGATTGTTGCACAGCATCGAGCGTGGCATCCGCAACAAAGGCTGTGGCTAAGGCAATCTTTTAAAATTCATCTTTCAGGTCCTTTGGGATACCACTATCGGTCTTGGCCAGATCTGAAGCCCATGCATAGGCTGCTCTAGCGAACAAGGATCCCAAAACTGAGGCTCTGAGAGCGTTTGCAGATGCCTCAAAATCTCTTCTCAGCATTTGCTCAATACGCTTGTCGCTGTTATCTTTCAGAAGGCCATCCGCTCCCACGGGAAGCACTGAAGTAGATACCAGACTGTTGATAGGGTCATCCACTGCTGGCAGGCTGAGCTTCTTGGATGCCTCTGGAATAAGGGAATAAAACTTTCCAAACACAGGGGGAGTTGTTTTGGGCTTGGGAGGGTGTTCCCACTCTGCCTTCATAACCTTATAAAATGCCACTGGTAATGGCACCCCTGTAGGCTTAAGGTGGGTCTTGGGCATAGTCTTTTCTGAACCTACAGGAAACTCTGAGTCCTCTTCTCCCTGGTCTTTTGGTGTGTGAGAGAACTCCATGGTTCTGATGACCTTAGGAAGGAGTTTACCATAAAGCTCTTCAGGAAAGAGCCTAGATTGTACCACTGGAATAACCTCCTCTTCCTCCTCTGATAGCTCGCCCTCTTCTTTAGGGGAATCAGATACTGCAGACTCAGAACCATGGTCACTCAGCAGAGGGCTATGCTCCCTATTTGTTTTAGAGTCCTTTTTTCTGTTCTTGTTAGGAATAGGATCCTCCATTTCACTAGACAGGTGTCTTTTGGCTCCTAAGGAACCCTGAGAGGGCCCCTCTGCTGCCCTGGCAGCACTCTGGGACTCTTGACACATGGCCCTGAACTCCTTTCTCATCTCAAGCTTGATCCAAGAAAGCAAATTAGCTTGGGTTTCATCCCCTGCTGGGGTCCCAGTGTGAGAGCCAAATCAAAGGTGCAGGTGGCCTCCTGCAATCCCTGGCCAGAGGATGTCCCTGCCTGGTCAGCCATTTTGGGAGTATCTGAATAGTGAAAGTAGGAGGAATCACTCAAGATGGCTGCTTCCTGCCTTTTTTGGAGTCCCCAGAGGAACAGGCCTGTCCTCTCCCCCAGGCTCCTGGCCATAAAAAGTCTAATCTCTGGGAAGTGAGTCCCCTTGTAAGGGAGGGAGGAACCTGGAAGTCTGTAAGGAGGATTAGGCATACTACCCAGCCTCTCTCCAAATGTCCAAGAAAAAAGGGGGGGTTGCTGCAAACACCTATCTCATACCTCCCCCTCCAGAAGGCACAGCCACCCCGCATCTCATGCTCCCCAAATGCAGCCCACAATGGGGAGTTGAGGGGAAAAACAGGTGAGGGGAGAAGCAAGGGGGGGTAGAAACCGCCCTCCCATAGTCCCCCCCCAGCCCGCAGGAGCAATCTTACCATGTTCCAAGCGACCAGTTCTCCTCTCTGCTTCCCTCGATGTCGCCTGCGCTGCATGAGAAAAACAGAGGAAAACACCGATCGGCTCCACGTCTGCCCGGGACTCTGCAGTCTCACCATGTCTGTCCCACCAGGCAAGACAAACTCGACCGCCGCTCTCCGGAGCTCACAATCACCAGCAAGCTCCAGGAACAAGCTTCACCAGTCCCCCAGGGCTGGAAAAGTGAGGCGTGGGAGATGTCATGGTGGCACAGTTCCCCGGGGGTCTCCCAGATCCACGTCCGTTGATCACCAAGCCGCCCTGCGGCTGAATAACCAAAGGGGGAGGAAGCGGAGAACAGGCTAGAAGAGTTATCTACCTCCTCCTTCCTCTCTGTCTTCTTTCTTCATTCTTCTTTCTCTTTCTTTTCTTTGGTGACTAATGTGCTCCACGGAGCACAGTCTGCAGCTTCCTGCTCTGAAGGCAGGGCTGACTAGACTGGGAAGCAGGAGCACAAGCTCCTCCCCTCTGTGACTAAAGAGTCTGTCGGCCCTGCCTTCAGAGGTGAGGAGCTGTTTCCCAGGAGTAAGGAGTCTGGAGGACTGCCCCACTCCTGGACCACCAGAGAACAGAGGCAAAAAAGTCATTAAGCCTGTCTGCTTTTTCTCTATCCTCCACCAGAGTTTCTCCTTCTACTCCCAATAGCAGTTCAATTGCCTCTTTTACCATGCGTTTGCTTCTCACATATCTGTAGCAAGCCCTCCTGGCCTGACCCAACTCGTACTGAGCTTTGGTTTCCCTGATGGCTGATCTGCAGTACCTAGTAACTCTCATATACTCCTCTTTACAGGTCTGACCTTCCCTCCATTTCCTTTTTCTCCATTAGTTTATTCTGAAGCTCTTGGTCCATCCTCATCAGTTTCTTGTCATCTTCTGGGCATGGAACAGTGGTCACTGTGTGTGTGGAGGGGAATATTTGTGAATTTCCTGCATTGTGCAGGGGCTGGATGAATATTGGTCAGAGATGCTTTAGGCTGGTCCTGCATTGGGCAGGGGGTTGGACTAGATGGTCTGTATGGCCCCTTCCAGCTCTATGATTCTATGACCTTGGAGGTCCCTTCCAACTCTGATTCTATGATTCTATGATTCTAATTCCGCAACAAGTAGACGCTGGGTTAGACCAGGGGCCTGTAGGAGGGCTGAGGTCATCGGTAGGGCAACAGCTGTCAACATGTCTATCTGGACTATGTCAAAGCGATGGTGGGTGGAGGTTGCACCGTGGATAGAGCTATGGTAGGAGTCAAGTGCTTTATGAACTCTTCATAGAATTGCAGGTCTTCTGATTGGAAGATAGGGAGATATTCCGCAACCTGGGTGTAGAAGATGGGTCAGTGTTGACATTGCAATGCTCTGACTCATCACCCTGACTCATGAACGGATGCGCTTGAGGACTCTCCTGTGTCAGAGGGCTCTCCAAGAGGTGTGTCGGTATCAGGTCGTTCGGTGCTGGTTGTATTGGTACTGGGGGCAAGGTCTTGTGCCTAACCATCTGTTTGCAGGGCTGATCTATCAGAGGGGGAGGCTTCAAGAGAGTTGCTTCCAGCCTTGGACTGGGATCTCAGTAGCGAGAGAGGCAGGAAGAGGTAGATTGTCAGTCCCACTCCATTGGTGCTTGATCCAAGAGCCAAGAGAGGGAGGAGGGAAGGGGGTATGCTCCACTTAAGTATTGCCACTGCCATTGATCCCATGGGGTGGGAGACGGCAGAGGAGGCTGGAAGCCCAGAGATCGATCCCAATCATCATAGAGGTGATGGAGAGTGGTGAAGCAGGTAGAAGATATCCAGTGTTCCATTCTCTCTGTTCGGTATGGATGCTTTCAGCACTGGAGGAGAGGGACCGGGATGCCTGTTGAGTAAAGTCCATCTCACAGTCTGTCTGAAAAAACGAATGGGCTGTAACGGAGCAATGTCAATCCAGCAAAGGTTTGAACAGAAATGGGCGAGTCAAGAAACTGGAGAGGAGGAGCTGGAGGCAGTTCTGACA
The DNA here is from genome assembly GCF_001447785.1 of Gekko japonicus. Taxonomy (NCBI): domain Eukaryota; kingdom Metazoa; phylum Chordata; class Lepidosauria; order Squamata; family Gekkonidae; genus Gekko; species Gekko japonicus. The sequence goes on along the minus strand of NW_015163730.1, from coordinate 62,776 downwards.
CAAGGCGCGGGGTTGAAACAGCCTTGTTGGGATGTCTTGGAGAGCTCTTGGGCTTTTCCATGTCTCTCTTGTGTTTCTTTTGCTTGTCTAGCTTATGTTCCTTACCCTCCCCTGCGTTTTCTGGCAGAAGCGGGGGTTTCCAAATCAGAAGGCGTTGGAGCCAGTGATAAGGCCAGGGTCAATGTTGATGCAGAGGTTGATATCAAAGCGTGGCTGGAGGTGTTGTAAGACAAAGCCATTGGTTGTGAGAGTGCTGATTCAAGAAGTGTGGTACAGAGTCTAGCTGCTCATTTTTTTTCTCATTTGCTTTGATAATTTGGAGCAGTGTATGCAAGACTCAACTCAGTGGGCTTCCCTGAAGCAGAGTAGACCAAGGGAGTGGCCATCTGGAGGCACAATTTTGCTGCTGCAGTTCAAGCACCGTTTAAATAACCCCCAATGTTTTGCCATACGCTGGAAAAGGGAAAGTCCAGGGTGGAAATCACAGGGAGAGAGAGTTGGAGGTGATGGGGAGGGGCAGGGTCCCAGCCCCATTGAAATATTTGGAGAACAGTCACTAAGCCTCTGAATCTGTTGTCCTGTAGATTTGAAGGAGACAATGGACTCCAAAAAGCTTCTGAAGAGGAGGAGAAATTGCAAAAAAAAAGTTACCGAACAAAGCACGGATAGAGGTCTGATCAGTGTGGCGGTCAGAATAAAACTGGCAGGATCCTTGCGCCTGGCCCTGTGGGCATGTACAGTATAAACCCCCACGCATGATACAGAGAATGGGCGCGAAAATCCTTTTTAGCTTTGAATGTCACCAATTGGGATATGCACAGGTGCACTATATTCTATCAGTGTGATGCACAGAGACCACGAAGGTCTACTGCTTGCAAGTGTTTACTACCTCAAGAATACTGGTATTTAGCCACTATAAAATGTCATTTTAATACTGCCTCTAAAAGGACTGTTGTAACACTTCAGAACTGTAATGCTCCAGTACATAACTACACATATCTCTCTGTAAATTAGTTTTTACAGCAGGTATTTTGTTCAAGGTCAGTTGCTTAAATTAAGAAATATGCTGTCCTAAGCTAGTATACCTCAGTGAATTAAACAGCCTGTCCCCACCTGTGATTTCTCATCTTAGTGCCCTATTACCCACTTTTAATTAGGTTAATATTAACTGTTTTGCAAAAATAATGTATACATACAAAGTCTCTGAAATGCATATTTTGCACAGAATTTAAGAAGCAGTTTTTCTTTCAGTGAGGCACACACAATTACATGTCAGGGCCAATGTTTAATGTCATTGACGGATGACAATCAATACACTGCACTTTGCACTGAACAGAAAACAAATGTGACATCTTAGAAATGTAAATCACTTACTGAATTTTCTTACCTAAATGTTGCTTCTGTAAAAGATCAGCAAGACTGATGGGGCATCTTGTAACCACTGGGAGTGAAGATGTTGGTATATTTTGATAATGCTGAGGAGTTCGCAATCCAAAAGCATCTGGTATGCTGATTTTATTATTTTGTGATGATCCAATCTGGGACATGTAAGGAGTTTCTCTACTTGGCATTCTTAATGGTGTTGACCTAGCAATTCAACAATCAGGAATAATGCTATACAACACATCTATTTATTTGTTATATTTCTATACTGCTGTTCCATTGCTCTGATTTACAATAAAATATCCTTGTGCTTACCTGTAACAGAAG
>NW_015163730.1:59700-61044 GCF_001447785.1 Gekko japonicus | reverse complement strand
AGTGTCTTTCTCAATAATTTCGCATCCAAATATACTGAAGATGATGATGAAGTCTTTAAATCAAACTGTTTTGTCCATGAGCTATGCAGCTACATACAAAACTCTCCAATGGATGTTCTGGAACTTTATGAGAGCAAGAAAAACTCCCCCTCCTCCAACAGCTTTTTCCACCTTCACACTACATGAAACAAAAGGCTCCTCCTAGCCAGAGGCAGAGGTGAGTCAGCTGGCCTGAGGCAAGGAGTGGAGAGCACATGGTGAGGTGCTGCTAGAAGGTAAGGGGTTTTTGTCCTTCTGCCTTTTGCCTTTGCTAGCTGCTGTGTGAGAAGCTGAGGGTGAGTGGAGGGCTTCCGGTCTGGCTTCTGTGAATGGCGGTCGCAACTCTGGGAAGCTCCCGGAGGTAATTCGCCCACGCGCGGCTAAGGGGGAGAATCCGCACAAGCGGAGACCCTAAGGAGCCTCACTGAGAGGCTCCGATCCGGGGCGCTTAGGGGATGTGCCTCTTTCCCAGCCCGAAGGTCAGAAATTGAGGCTCGCCCCATGCCCCAATGGCCCTTGCTGCGGCAGTGCCCCGCACGGGGACTAGCAGAGCCGCCGGACGTCACCGAGTGATGAAGCGGAAAAGCATTTGAATGGAAGATATTCGGCTAAAACTGTGAGTTGCTGGTCGGAAACGGGAAAAAAGGAGTGAAGCACATTCCCCCCCCCATTGAAAAAGCACAGGGAAGAAGGGGGAAAGCCCCCCCCCGACTGCGCCAGTGAAAAAGCGCAGGGAAGGAGGGGGAACCCCCCCTCACTAAACAGAGACTGATTTAACAGAGAGAAGAGGGGGGGGGAGTGAAATTCTAAAAGAGTGGTGTTACCTTTTGGTGAATTGTTAAAAGAGAGGCAGGAAGATCCATCTGCTAGCTGCGCGGCACGAACTTTTAAAAAGTAAACAATAAAATAAAGATGTCGGGGCAGAAAAAGTTTCAGGAGAAGCCGGCAAAGAAGCTGGGAGGAACTTCCGGTGCTGGCTCCCACCCCTTGGAGCCGGCTGTCACTCAACAGGAGAGCGAGCTTTTGCGCCCTCTGCTGGAGCAAATGCAAAAAATAAATCAAACGTTGACAAGCATGGAAAGTGTTCTCAGTAACCAGCAGATCCAGTTGAATGATACAGCTAAGAAAATGGAAGAAATCGCGCAGAAATGTCTGGTCTCAGCAGAAGATACTCAAAAGGTCAAGAAGAAGGTGGATAAAATGGGAAAGCATCAAGAAATGCAAGATAAAAAGTTATTGATGCTTCAAATGGAAAAATCAAATTTGACTCTCCGATTTCAAGGCATAAAAGAATTGGAAAAAGAG
>NW_015163730.1:57417-59450 GCF_001447785.1 Gekko japonicus | reverse complement strand
TTGTTTTTCACAGGTCAAGATGAAAGACGATTGACAACTCGCAGAAGAAGCCAAAAGAAGATTTGTTTAATACTAACAAAAGATTAACATACTAATAAGAGCATCACTCAACCTTTTCTTAGTCCCGCTATATACCTTCCCCTTTTCTGATATTAAAAGCAATAAACGCTCTCCTTTTTAGGAGAGTCAATAAAAAAAAAGAAGAAGCTGAGGGTGAGTGGGTTCTTTGGAGCCTGCTAGAAAGTGGTTCTGTTTAAGTTCTGTTTGGAGCTAATTGTGTTTTGGGGGATGCTGGGGACTGAGTGAGTTGCTGTGGATTGCAAGCCCCACCCCCTACTGTGCTAAGCTCTGCTGTGCTTGGCAGGAAGTGACCTTTTGAAACAAAAGGCTCCTCCTCGCCTTAGCCTGTGGCTCTTGGCCTGAGGATCTGCCCGAGAGCCCCGAAACTCTGCTCAGAGTACTCTTGGAATATACTTGGATGGCAATGATGTCGACTGCAGGCCCCTTTCCAGTCACCTGCATGGAGTGTGCCATGTTTGTTTTCCTCCCCGAAAAAAAGACGGACTTCACTTGTCAGAAGTGTAAGCTGGTCAGGCTTTTGGAGGAGAACATTCAGAGCCTGCAGGAGTGGATCACTGCCCTTCAGGAAATCAAGGAAGGGGAGGATTTTATTGACAAGAGCCTGGGAATGCTGCAAGAACATGTAGAAGAAAGTCAAGGAGAAGAAGGTAGAGTCGATCTCCCTTCTGAGCCTCCTCTCAGTTCTACAGTATTTATTTTTATTTATTTGTTGATTTGACTTTTACCCTGCTCTGGTCCACTGGTGCTCAAGAATTGTTTTGTGGTGCTTGAGAGGGTGACGGAGACGAGAGTGGAAGGAGAGCCACAAGGACCTGGAAAAGGGAGTGAAGAAGGCATAGAAACAGGAAGAGGTGGTCGTCGGGGACTCTCTGCTCAGGGGTATGGAACATAATGTGTCCAGGCCGGATCCTTTACTCTGAGAGATGTGTTGCTTACCTGGGGCCAGAATTCAGGATATTACAGACCGACTGTCAAAACTGATAAGACCTACTGACCAGTACCCGTTTGTGCTGGTTCATGTGGGGACAAATGACACAGTTGCGAATACCATCACGAAAATTAAACAGGACTATGAAGCTCTTGGAAGGCAGTTGAAGGCATTGGGGGCATAGGTGGTATTCCTTTCTATCCTTCCAGTCATAGGAAGAGGAGTGCGAAGAGAACAGAATCAGAATCAAGCCAGATTTCGTTACAGAAAATGTTGTCCGGAGAACAGGTCTACCCTCCTCTTTTCACTATATTGGTAGACCTGGCCTCTGGAGGTCTACCCACCCTTTCCCCCTTCATTGGTAGATCTGGCCTCGAATCATCACCCTGCACTGGGCCTTAGAAAATATACCAGTACTTGGGGTGTGTACAAAAAAAACCAATCGATTTTTCTGACTCAGTTATAGTCTATGGGAAGATAGGTAACGAAGAAATGAAACTCAATTTATTTGCAGATGATATCATAGTAATCATGACAAACCCTAGGGAAGGAGTTAAAGAGGTTAAGATCATTTTAGAAGACTTCAAAAAGTGCTCAGGGCTACGAGTTAATATGGCAAACTCAGAAATCTTATATTTTAACGTTAATAGGGAAGAGTGGCAGGAGATAAATAGGAACACAAATATAGGACTGGGTGTTAAGAAATTTAAATATTTAGGTATAGTTTTGCAAAAAAATGTTGACAAAATGATAAAGGATAATTATGAAAAAACATGGAAAAAATAGGGACATGAAAAGATGGAATCACAAATTGTTAGGGATATCAACTAGAATAAGAAGCGTTAAAATGTTTTGGGTACCAAAGTTAATGTACCTATTCCAAACACTGCCTTTGGGATCGATGAAAAAAAAATTGAACAATGGAACAGAATATTAAAAGAGTGGATATTCAATAGTAAAAAATGTAGATTTCATAAGAGAATAATATATAGTCACAAATCAGAATTTGGATGGGGAATCCCAG